>NC_142932.1:1087237-1282237 GCF_046866305.1 Octopus bimaculoides
TCGGCGGAATTTGAACTCAGAACGTAGCGACGGGCGAAATACCGCTAAGCATTTGGTCCAGCGTTTTAACGATTTTGCCAGCTCACCGCCTTAATAATAATAATAATAATAATAATAATAATAATAATAATAATAATAATAATAATAATAATAATAATAATAATAATAATAATAATAATAATAATAATAATAATAATAATAATAATAATAATAATAATAATAATAATAATAATAATAATAATAATAATAATAATAATAATAATAATAATAATAATAATAATAATAATAATAATAATAATAATAATAATAATAATAATAATAATAATAATAATAATAATAATAATAATAATAATAATAATAATAATAATAATAATAATAATAATAATAATAATAATAATAATAATAACAATAATAATAATAATAATAATAATAATAATAATAATAATAATAATAATGATGATGATGATGATCGGTCTGATCCGAAACCTTCCAAAAACATCGGGAATAAAGACAACAAATGGAGTCTAAAATAAATTACAAAATGTTGGACTATATCCGAGTAAGTAATACTCATTGAAATTCATTTCTGCTTCCGAATGAAACGATATGTTTTAACTGTGTGTTACCTCCGTCATTCGCACAACACGTGTAACCACGCACGCCAGACTGACAAAGCGCTGGATTACATCCGAGTAAGTAATACTCATTAAAAGTGTTGGACTATATCCGAGTACGTACACATCACAAACACCTAAGTACGTAAACTAAATTACGTATACACACCAGTTTTACATGAGCACATTTTAATATTTCAAAATAACATTAAGTAATATATAAACAAGCGCACACGCACATAAGCGAATCGAATGAAAACAAACGACAAAGACTACTCATTATTGATCACAAAACCATTAAACAGATATACATATATATACCCCCACCCCACCCCGGCATTAAACAAATATATACCCCCCACGGAAAAAATATGGGTGGATATTAGTTTTTTGTTTGTTTCTTTGTTTTGTTTGACTATATTTATTTGTTTATAATTATAGAAGCGGCGCTCTTTCAAATTGTCTACGCTAATAGATAAGACCCGGAGCCTAGTACTAACACGAAAGTGTTAATGACAATCAGCAAAAACTCAAAAAGTAAAAAAAAAAATGAAAAAAAAAATGATATCAGTGATAATAATAATAATGAAAAGAAGCGGTTGGAATCTCCCCATGTCCTAATTGCTGATACATCTATTGATGGTGTCACAATAAAAACACTGGTAATTGCGCAACCCAATAATCGCTACCTCATATGAGTGACAATGAAAAAACAAAATATTGTGAATAACAGTGGTAATGAAACTAAAGCTCTTGATGGTGACAGTGTTGCACCCGGCAGGCTCAGAGATACTGGTCCGACTCCAGCCTGTCGTCATCCAGCAATGGACCAGCACACACGGCGTAAATAGAACAAACAAGTCAATGCTGTGGTCATAGAGTGTTACTACCTGAGCAACCCTGTAGACGAAAATGGTGTTCATATTAGGGGATGCCAACAACGTATGTATGATCAATGGAGAGAAAGAGGATTGTTTCAGCTCACGGTACAGAGATTATGTGATCAAGCTAGAGCAATAAGAAAAAATCGTTGGTTCACAGAAGTAGAGCTCGAAGCTATCAGAAGACGGGTATTGGAAAACAGCAGCAGAGGAAACGATGAAAGCACAGTTCCTACTGATAAAAGTAATCTCATAACAGAAAACAGCTGAAATCTCTAATAAACCACAGGAAAAGAACAGCGATAGCTTGCTCGATGAGAGACATGTAGATGGTTTGGAAGAAGACAATAAAATTAATGGTGTCATGCCAGATGGGCAAAAGGCAATCTACAACAGAATAAAAGCAAGGCTACAGGGGAACGATAGCGACTTTATTTGAAACCTTAAAAAAGTTGATCGGTGGAAATTGAACCTAGAAACGAAAAATGTGAATGAAATTCTAAAATACATCAGAACAAAAAACATCACAGAAACAAATAATTTGTAACTCGATAAAAGAGACGGTTTGTGAATGATATGTCACAGGAACGGCGCCGATACCTGTTCGCCTTCGTCAGGTGTGTCAGCCTCAGTGCTTACCTCTGCTTCAAGTGACGGTGTTTCAAAACCAGCATGGAGGTGGGGCTGGGAGCAGATGGATTTTCTGACCAGCAGAATGAGGAAATTGAAAAAGCATGCGTGCCAATCTAGATAGATGTTTCTTGAGACAAAGCATGACGTCAAGCGGAAACAATGTAGACGTTCATCACATCTGTTCTACGTTTCAAGAACAGCTTCCTCTCAGCACACTTGTGAAGTAAGTCGTCCAGTCTTCTTGAAGCATCTTCAAGTTCCTCTTTGTCGAAGAATCGGTTTAAAATAGTACCCGAGCAACTTAACCGGACTCCCGGTTTAGTGACAGAAATTACTACTTAGTAACGCGGACATGCATCTCCAGTTGCCAAGTTGCTAACGACTTTTTCCGGTCGAAACATGCACCCGTTTTCTCTTGATACTTTTCCAGTATGAAACTGACCACATCTGTTTCTGATACAACAGTGATGTCGTTCGCTACTGCTTTCTTTTGGCTCAATACGAAAGGAATAATTCTCAAAAATTCCATCCTCTGCAGCAATAGATTCACGATAACACATTTTAGGGGAAAGTAAAGAGTACATCATTGATTGGCCAATTGCACGATACCAAACGAATCAGGGAGGTGACCGCCCAGTCTACATAGCGAAGACAAATTGCAGAACACGAGCAAGCTAATTAGCTAATGAAAAGGGAACCAGAACCGGTTATCTCTGGATAGCAATGGTCATCCCTGTCGGAAGCTTTGGGCTAATACAAATTGGCAAGCACACCACCGAAGCCAGTTTTATTCCAGGCCTGTTCTATGATGCATGGCATGAGGTAGAAGTTGTCATAGACATCTTCCCCAGGTGGCGTGGAGATGAAATTCAGAGAGTGTCACTTTCCTATTCCTAACATATGTTACTACGCTGCTTTTCTTTGATTGGGTCCATTGAGTGACTTTCGAGTCTTTGTGCTACAATACACTTGCCTTAGTAAGAACAACGCTTTCTTTGTGTTTCGCGTATAAGAAATGGTCGCAGGCTCATATTTTCGTTAACCTAAGAGGCGCATAGAAGAGGTATCGTTTTCGATGCTACTTCTATGTGTCTCTTTTATACCACTAATTCCTTCTCTGCTCTGTTATTCTCTACAGTTATATCTTGCTAAAGATAATCAATGATGCTTTAATTGTCTTTTCATAGTTAGAATTACCACCTGTTGTTGATAATTGTCCGCGTCAATTTCTTATGAAGTAGTTCGCTAATCCAACCCAAAAATCTTGTACTGAAGAGTCCGAAAAGATTTTGTACTCTCGTTCAGGTTCCATTAACAGGGTTCCTTTGGACAGGTGGGTTCGTCTCGGATATCCTGGTCTCGGTAATGTCAGTGAGCTGGAGCCCTTGTTTCCACGACGATCCCACTATGTGGAGCTATGCCGCTTATTCTCAGTATGGTCGTGTTTGAATGGGGGGGGGGGCAATAAAGGGAAATAGGTTACATATCTTGCTCTTAAAGTAAACTTTTTTCGGGGCCCTAAGGTTTTTCTCTAAAATTCTCTTGTCCTGTATGTTTTTAAACGTCTCGTGTCATTTACAAAAGGCTTCTGATATGGTACTCAGAGTCTCCCATAGGTGCTTTTTAGAGAGATAACTCATCGAAGTTCTCACCCGTTTATCTTCGAGATACGGACTTCATGAGATGTCTGTTCTCATTCTGGTAAACTGAAGTTGAAGACTCTGCCTATAAGCTGTTGCTGTGACTGTAGCTCTTTCTGTTGGGGTGCATCTCTTACTGTTGCTGTCGTTGGAGCAACTGTTGGTTTGTATCTTGTTTGCTGAAGTTTCTTTTTCTGCTGTTGTTATTTTTGGTTGTAGCTGTTGTTGTTCATGTTACTGTGATATAGTTGTTGTTGTTCTTGTTATTGTACCTTATTTGTTGATGCTACTGTTGTAGTTTTTCTTGTTGATACTGTTGTTGTTATCGATCTATCAGCCGCTTTTAATGTTTGGTTGCAATTTTTTTGACATCTGTTTAACCTGGTGCATCCAGACTTTTGGATTTGTGGAGTCAGTTCATTTAATTTTATTTGGCTCCCCACCTCTTTGTTGAACGCTTTATCTTCTGCTATTTTCGGACTCTCTCCGACTTCCTCAGTATCCTCATCATTTGAAGGAGCAGGGAAAACACGTATGATTGTGTTTTCAAATTCGCTTGCTGCTTTTGTTTGTTGAAAGAAGATCGATCTGTAATGTCTACCTTGCACACCTGTCGCAGAAATTGTAGCTGTCGTTTATATTGTTTTAGCAGTTGCAGTGACCGCCACCTTTTTTTTATGAATGCTGCAGTTGAAAACATTCTTAGCAACAGTAAAGTGCGTCTTAACGCTCTCCTCCTCTCAATCAGTGAAGCAGAACCCTTCGAAGTGATCTGTTTTACTAAAAAAAATGTAGGATTTACTTTAGTTTTTACCCTCTACGACTTTCCGAAGTAAAAGTATTTTACGATGATATCAAGAACGTCTTCCAAAGTAACCAACAATTGGAACTCCACTGTTATTTCCGTTCGATTTTGCAGGAAAGTCGAACTTAGTCCTATTATTTCCCTTTACCGTTCTAATTTTGGCATTAGCCCGTCCTCATTCCTGTGAGGTGGTACATTGGTGACTGTGACGTTGGTAGACCATCTTCCATGCATATACAGTGGAACCATGCCAAAATACTGGGACGTGTTTCTTGCGGTCATTCTTTGAATTTCTGCACGTTGTTGTAGATGGCTGCCACCACCCAGTGTCGTTTCCCGCTTAATATATAAACTAAAAAGGAGTCCATTTCTTCCAGGCGTTCCCAGTTCTAGCTGGAGATGAGTACAAAATTCAGTCAACTGTGTTTATTGCGGCCACTTACACCGGTTATCAAGCGGTGAGGAGAAACAAACAAAAACACAAAGACATAACCTCCCTACACACACACACACACGCACACATAATGGAAAAAGTGGAAAGCTGATCGTGGGACACGAACCTCAATATCCAGTAGACATAACAATCGTTCTACCATTGAACCGAAGCGATCCTTCGATGTTATTAATCCAAAAGAGTTTTTCAACCCAATATTTACATGCTGCTCTTTATAGCTGTATGTGGCTTGCTTCGAGAACAATTACTCCAAAGGAGAAATATTCTGCATACTCTTGAAAGTTTATAAAATCCTTATGACGTCAACAATATATATATATATATAAATACAAAATGGCTGATATTTAGCAAGGTGAGACACACATAAGAAGGAAGGAAACAAAGGACCACTGATGAGGTCACAGAAGTGTGACGAAAGAACTCTGGCCGAAATAAGATTAAGATTAATGTAATATAAAGCTGAAGCAAATTAACACCAAATATACAGTGCGTGTGTTTTTATTGGCTAAACTGGCAATATGACCATCCCCAAGTACAACAACAAATATATATATATGTAGTCAATAAATCATATACCCGAATAAGAAGCCCACTAAAGTATAGTGCAGTAAACTATTGAAGCAATAAAGTTAAAGTCTGGTCATAGAGTGACCAATGGTTTTGCATCCACAAAAGCTGCAGCCTTTTGGACAGGTCATCAGGCTCTATACAAAGACAAATTTAACTCTTCACCTTTCGGGTGTAGAAAGTTGTTACGGTCAATTGGTCAAAAAATCATCAGAGAATAAAAGGTCCGACGTTGGTGAGGACGGGTTATCTCCCCTAGACCAGCTATTTGAGAAATAGCGATCTATTTCTTAGCCTGTTAAGGATCGTAAGGAGTCTTACGAGCTTAATCAGCGAACGGGAGATCCTAATTTTACTATAGGTAGCGATTGAAATGGATAAACTGTGTGAATATTTCTTGGCGAGTATTCAGCGAGCCAGGTCTAAGGGAGTCTTTAAGTATCCTGGCTCGCTCAGCTATATCGGATAGTGAGAATGCATTAGTGGATAAATATCCCTTATCCATGGGTTAACAAGACTACCATTGGTGTCATGTTGAGAGAGATATATATTATATTTAAACATATATCATATATAAATATACTATATATTTTATATATAAATATTATATATATATATATATATATATATATATATATATATATATGCTATATATATATATTATATATAAATATACTATATTATATAGTATATATACTATATACTCAGTGAGAGACCTGGGTATCGACATGAGTGATGATGCCTCTTTCCAAGTGCACATTACCAGGATGGCAACAAAGTGCAGACGATTGGCTGGATGGATCCTGAGAACATTCAGAACCAGAGATAAGGAAACCATGATGATGCTCTGGAGGACATTCGTCCTCAGCCGCATGGATTACTGCTCACAGCTGTGGTCACCCAGCAGTGTGAAATTAACAGCAGACCTTGAAGCAATCCAGAGAAGATTCACAAAGAAGATTGTCTCTTTGCAACTGCTCAGCTACTGGGAAAGGCTGAAACAGCTAAGACTCTACTCCCTGGAGAGAAGGCGGGAGAGGTATGCAGTAATATACATCTGGAAGATCCTGGAAGGAATTGTGCCAAATTTTGGCATTGAAAGCTACACCAATGCTAGAACGGGACGACACTGCATAGTGCCAAAGATCCCAGCAATGCCATCGCGCTTCAGGACCAGTTACTGCAACAGTTTGAGTTTCAGGGGCCCACAGCTTTTAAATATTCTCCCAAAGAGCCTGAGGAACCGGCACAAAGTAGATGTAGGGGTTTTAAAATCAAAGCTGGACCTCTTCCTGTCGAGAGTCCCAGATGAACCTGCCTCGCGGCAGGAGGTGCAAATGAGGGTTGCTAAATCAAACTCCATTCTTCACCAAGTGCCACAAATTGTAAGAAGCTCCCTGTAATAACAGTGTAGCAACACGGCGGTGCATCAGCATGGCCGCAGCTCTAAGCTGAAACTACAATAAAAAAAAAAATATATATATATTTTATATAAATATACTATATATATATTATATATAAATATGATATATGATGGTATTTAATTTAGGACTTACAAGTAGGTTCAAATCCCGACCAGTTGCACTTGGCCTTATATTCCTCCGGCGTTGATGGAAATAACTACTAGTAACGCTGTGGTGTTAATTCAATCGACCCTGACCCTCCAGTTGCTTACGCAATTTTACAACAACTTAAGCAATTATTTTCAATATTTTGTTTAAATATGAGGGGGCGAGTTGGCAGAATCGTTGGCACCCCGAGTAAAATGCTTAGCGGCATTTCATCCGTCTTCACGTTCTGAGTCCAAATTCCGTCGAGGTCATCTTTGCCTTTCATCCTTTCAGGGTCGATTAAATAAGTAGCAGTTGAGCACTGGGGTCGATCTAACCGACTGACCCCATCCCCCGAAATTGCTGGCCTTGTGCCAAAATCTGAAACCAGCATTATGTTTAGATGCATTAAATATGTTTTCTTACATATGAAAGAAAACACAAATCTAGAGGGCTTGTAGCCGATTATATTGATTCCATTATTTTACCGATACTTATGTTATGGATTCCAGCGAGAATGGAGCAGAAAATATCAAACACCATGAGGCATTTGGCCCTACTGCTTCAACCATTCAAATATCAGTTTCATAAGTTAGTATCTAAGGGACGTAACTCTCAAGGGTCATTTATATACAAGGGAGGCAATCTAAGCGAATGCTTGTAAATTCTGCCTACATACATTCATTTTCTATGTTCAAATTAGTATTAAGTATTCGTATTAATAATAGATATAAATATTTATTACCTTTAAAGGAAATGAGTATAGGTGGTAAAATTTTGGTGAGCTGTAATATATATATACAACTTACAATTGTGTACACGAAATAGAATTTCTCAGAGGGATATCCAAAATTTTGTATATCTTGTTTTTAATTAACTTTGGATTTCATCTTTTGCAAGAAATTTTTTCAAATGAATACGGTTGCTTTATAAGTCGTGAAATACAGCGTGTGTGTGTGTGTGTGTGCGTGCTGCGTTTGTTTGTATTTTATCTGTGGTGAACCACTGATTAGTACAGCCAGTCTCATTACAATGATGCAAATATAATAAAAGATATCCGTCTCTTGTCAGTTCATAGTGATCTCTTTCCAGTGTCTGACGCTGAAGAAGTGATCAGCTCTCTGGAAAGCATTGATCCAATAGTCTGGTTAGAGAGCACTTTGAACTGGTTTGGTGTGTTTACACCTATTTGTATACAGCAAGAAATTTTCTCCATGACAAAATATACCGAATGGCTTTCTTACAAGTTTGAATATGTCCCAAGTATATTTGAACTGATAACAAGTTTGTCTTTATACACATCACTGCTTAATGTTTCTCTTCTGTGTATATATGTGTGTGCGTGTATATATATATATATATGTGTGTGTGGAGGCGCAATGGCCCAGTGGTTAGGGCAGCGGACTCGCGATCATAGGATCACGGTTTCGATTCCCAGACCGGGCGTTGTGAGTGTTTATTGAGCGAAAACACCTAAAGCTCCACGAGGCTCTGTTAGGGGATGGTGGCGAACCCTGCTGTACTCTTCCACCACAACTTTCTCTCACTCTTACTTCCTGTTTCTGTTGTGCCTGTAATTCAAAGGGTCAGCCTTGTCACACTCTGTGTCACGCTGAATCTCCCCGAGAACTACGTTAAGGGTACACTTGTCTGTGGAGTGCTCAGCCACTTGCATGTTAATTTCACGAGCAGGCTGTTCCGTTGATCAGATCAACTGGAACCCTCGACGTCGTAAGCGACGGAGTGCCAACAAACAACATATATACATATATATATTAGAGAGAAAAAGAAAGTATTTAATGAGAGTAAGGTGAATCAAAAATGGATAAGAAGAATTAATTAATGTCTTACAGCTATTTCTGGGATATCCCAGAAACACCTGTAAGACAATAATCACATCTACTTCTTTTTTGATTCACTTTACTCTCATTAAATATTCTAAATGACCTGAGATGCTCGTCCTGCCTTGGTTTTGTTTTCCTTTTCCTATAATAAATACCTGCTGACTTGGAAGCCTACTTACAGATCCCTAGCTCCAGCTTCAGCTAATGAGCTTGGAACCTAATGGATGACCAACTATAGCAGTGTACCTATTGGCTTAGATCATCAATGAACTAAAGCCCTCATACTCTCTCTCTCTCTCTATATATATATATATAGATGAGGGAGGCACGTGGCTTAGTGGTTAGGGTGTCGGCACCATGATCGTAAGATTGTGATTTCGATTCCTGGACCAGGCGATGCATTGTGTTCTTGAGCAAAACACTTCATTTCATGTTGCTCCAGTCCATTCAGATGGCAAAAATGAGTAACGCTGTGATGGACTGGCGTCCTGTCCAGCTGGGGAACACATACACCATTGAAACCAGGAAACTGGGCCCATGAGCCTGGCTAGGTTTTAAAAGGGCGCATTTATTATATATGTATATATATATATATATATATATATGAGAGAGAAAGAGAGGAGATAGTCAGATCAGCAGACTAAAAGTAGTTAGGCATGATGATAGTACACTTAAATACAGAGTGTTGGTGAGTGGGGGTTTGTTAACTGGATTTCAAAATGAATATTTTTAATTCACATTAAATATAATGCTTTGTGATTACACATTTATGAAGAATTTAGAATTTAATCCAAATACATCAATACTGTATACATAAAAACATATGCTATAAAGTGTGAGATAGTAAGTTATAATATATGTGGTTTTGTGAGCATTCATTTGGTATTTTTGAGCAACCCAAGACAAACAGACATACGTTCACTGTGTGAGTGTGTGCATGTGTGTGAACGAGTACAATACATGTATGCATATGTGTGTGCCTCAACAAATTACATCTGACTCCTGACCCATGCAAGCACGAGAAAGTGGATGGTAAATGACAGTAATATATATATATATATATATCAGATAGATAGATCGCTATTGTGAGATGTGTTTTCAATTTGCAATTCAGTCTCAATATATACATACGAGAAAGGCAGGGAGCTGGCAGAGATGTCAGTATGCTGAGTGAAATGCTTAGGAGTACAAATTCTGCCAAGCTTGACTTACCCTTTCATCATTTTGGTCTCAATAAACTAAGTACCAGTTGAGCACTGGGGTCGATATAATCAACTTGCACTTTCCCTCACAATTGCTGGCCTTGTACCAAAATTTTAAACTTATACACACACACACACACACACACACACATATATATATATATATATATAAAAGAGAGAGAAAGATGAGATTTTATAAGTGAAGAATTAACATGCAATGATTGAAGGAACTGCTGCTGATTTTGTTTCCAATTCCTTATTTATTTCAATTTCTTTTCAGTTGATCTCACTTTTTTGCTGATTTCATTTTGTTTTAGCAATAAAATATAAAGAACATCCATTTTTAATCGTTGAAATGAAACAAAAATATATGAATAAGGATAAAAAATATCACTGATATATATTTGACATCATTGAAAATAATGAAAAAGACATTCTTTTATTCATGGACGTTAGATGACGATGATGATGATGAAATGATGATATTGATCCTAATATTTTATTTTAAAGCCTAGTACTTATTTTATCAATGACTATTTGTTGAATCGCTGAGTTACAGGACATGAACAAAGGATGTAAGTTTTAAGGAGTGCCAGTGTAAAGACAAACATGGAAGCACTTATGCAGTATACTGCTGGATTCTGTACAGTTTCCATCTACAAGTTTCCCTCTCAAGGCATTGGTCAGCTCAAGGCTATAGTAGGAGACATGGGTGGGTTCAAGATGCCATACACTAGGCAGTTGTGAAGTGAACTTTTTAACCACTCAACCTAATTATATACATATTTGATACTAATGAAGCAATCAAATACATCAAGGATATATCATAAACAACTTCAATAATCATGTAACATATTGCTACATATACACACATAAAAGCACATAAAGCTATAGATAATAGCATATAAATTCTGGGTTAAAAATCCTTTTGGACAGAAAATGTTGACGGCTGCCCATAAAACTCAAACTCGCATATCCTGTAGATATGATAGGCGTCCTACTATCAGACCAAATAAATGCTTTGAATTTCTCAATCCATTTTAGAATATTTATTCTTATCAGCGAGCATTGTATGTTTTTGATGTCACAAGAATTTTATTGAATGACTATTGAGGTTGTCTTTGTTTTATGACAAAAATGTCACAATCATCTTTTCAAAGTATGATAATACATAAATATATTTCTGAATTATTAGTATTATTATAATTATTATCATTATTTAAATTTCATTGTAATTTTATTATAAACCTAAGAATAAACTTGGTAAATGAATTATACGAATGAAAATGTTTCCCCCCACTATTTTTGTGTTTCCTTGTTGGAAACTTAAGATTAATTTTCATTATGGGAAGACAAAAGCTGTGTTTTGTTCCTTGATTCCAGCTTCTAATATTCCAAGTTCAACTTTGCCTTTCATCCTCTTAGGATTGACAAAATAAAGCACTAGTCAAGCACTGGTGCTAATTTGAGCTATTTACCCCTCTCCTCAAATTTCTGGCCTTGTACCTACATTAGAAACAACTATTTGTTTTATTAGTAAAATCATTTGAAAGTTTGGCAGAATGTCTTGTAGTTTTTGGTTACAGCTTTTTACATCCTGAGTTCACATCCCACCGGGGACAACTTTAGTTTTCATTGGTCCAGGGTGGATAAATGGCTGAAGTAAGTATTAGTGTCAATTGATATCATTGATAGTTCCCTTCCTTCCAAATGACTGGTCTTGTACCTCTGTAAGAAATCATCATCATCATTAGTAATAGCTGTATCATCATTATGAGACATCACAAGACAAATAGCTTTTAAATGCATCTGTCTGTTGCCTCCATCCCACTCAAACATCATCTCTTAAAAAAATATCTGCAAAAAGAAAAATACAGTGAAAGAGAGAGGAAGAATTGAAAAGGAAAGAAAAAAAAAAAGACAGATCATAATGTACTGGAAATATTCAAGATAATAATTGACAATGAATGAAGGAAAATGTAGATTCGAGACAGGTCTTTGGACTTTAGTATTTGGAGAATGGCTAGGATACCAGCAGAGTGATGAGTCAAACCTTGCTCAAAGACATGTTGTAGGGACTGAGTAGGATACTTTCTCTAGAGGGAACTAATCTCTTGTGTTTTTTTCTCCCATATGAAATCAACTGTTTAAGTGGAGTAGGTTTTCCATTGTTAAGCTATAATTGATGACAACTTTATGATGTTGACCACTGCTAAAACGTAGTCTGTTGATTATCACTATAGCTGCTTTTATTGTGATAACCATCAGCATCAATATCATATTATGTTAGTTTTTCATGCTGAGGTCATCTGGACTGGTCATCATAGTCAGTTCTTATTTAGAGTTACTGATCTCATAGAAGTTTTGTGGGGACCAGACATTGTTTTACTCATATATGTTTCATTTTGCATTGTTTATATGGTTGAATACCCATCCTTATACAAATCTCTTTACCGAGTATAATGGATGTATTTTATTTTGATGTCAGCATGGTTGTCTTGTCCAAGAGTTCTTTCCACAATACATTGACTCACTTCATTTGCCAGTCATTTTATGGAATGTATTAATAATAATAATAATAATAATGGACTCTCATATTGAAGACAATATATGAGTGTTCAGCTTTTTGCAGAATGACCTGCATAAATTGGTTAGAGTGATAAAATGCATGTGCTGTGCATAAGCTACTCCTTCTATCAAAGCGGCATTGCCTGAGCAGCTGCATGGTGCACCACACATCAGGTGTTGAAGTGATCACAGATGAAGTGTTTTGCTGAAGGACACAGTGTACCACCTGGTCTAGGAATTGAAACCATGATCTTGTGATTGTGAGTGCAACATCCTAACCACTAAGCTATGTGTCCTCACTAATAATAATACAAATAATAATAATCCTTTCTATTCTAGGCACAAGGCCTGAAATTTGTGGGGAAGGGGCGAGTTGGTTACATCAACCCCAGCACAAAACTGATACTTATTTCACCAATGCTGATAATAAAGGAACCTTTCCATGAGTGAAAGTTGTGCTAATAGGCATTGTATTTAAGAGACACAAGATTTGTCAATCCACCTCATGGTCCTGGTGGACAAAAGAGACAAGGCATTGCTAAAGTGGTGAAATGGTAGAATCATTAGCACACTGGATAAAATGCTTAGTGGCATTTTGTCCATTTTCACATTCTGAGTTCAAGTTCCACTGAGGTCAACTTTGTCTTTTATCCTTTTGGGGTAGATAAAATAAGTACCACTACAGCACTGTTATAATGTAACCAACTAGATCCCTCCCCCAAATGTCAGGCCTTTTGCCTACAGTAGGAAGATTATTATTATTATCTGCAGGGTGGTTGGTGTTCGGAAGGGCATCCAGCCATAGAAACCATGTCAGAACAGACACAGAAGTCTGGTGCAGGCTCCTGCCTGGCCAGCTCCTGTCAAACCGTCCAACCCATGCCAGCATGGAAGGAGGACGTTAATCGATGATGATGATGTTGCTGTTAAGTCAGTGAGTTGACAGAATCTTTAGCACATCACAAAAAAATCAAAAAAAAAAAAAAAAAATCATAGCAACATTTCTTCTGGGTCTCTAGGTTGTGAGCAAAAATCTCACCAAAGTCAACTTTGCTTTTTATTCTTTCAGGGTTGATAAAATAAATACTAGTCACATATTGTATTTGATGTAACCAACTTGCCCCAGTGCCCTTAAATTGCCAGCCTTGGGCCAAATTTTGAAAGAATTATTATTGTTGTTGTTAAGGTGGTGAGCTGGCAGAATTGTTAGCACACTGGATGAAATGCTTAGTGACATTTTGTCCGTCTTTACATTTTGAGTTCAAATTTTGCCAAGGTTGACTTTGCCTTTCATCCTTTTGGGGTTGAGAAATTAAGTACCAATGAAACACTGAGGTTCATGTACTCAACTTAACCCCTTCCCTACAATTTCAGGCCTTGTGCCTATAGTAGAAAGGATTAATTATTGCTGTTGTTGCTCATCATTTGAGAGATATCAGGAACAAAAGAAAGAAGAAAAAATATGTACATTTTGGAAAACATGCTTAAAAATGGTGAGAATGTTCCAATAAAATTTACAGATTCCATTATTGCTGTTTTGTACAATGTACAGTGTCTATCCTTATATGGAATCTATCAATATTTTTCCAGAAGTGGTTGTGTATTGTTCTGGTGGAGCTAGTTTTTTTTCTTTTCTTTTTACTTGTGGGATCTGGAGCAAGGTGCAACGTTAATAGGTTTTATAAGCAATAATTGATACTCTACAAAGCTCAAGCAAAGAACAACCACAAAGATTTGTTCTGGCATCTGGAATGATGCTGCAGTAACATGCACACAAAGACATCTTAAACTGCATCATGAAAAGGGTCTATTGGCAAAAAAAAAAAAAAAAAAATCAGACATGTCCTCTTCTGGTACTGAAAAGAAAGGCTGGTTGTTGAGATGCCATGTTAAGGATCCTTGGCAACAAGACCCAATAATTGGAGCATATATGAAGGCTCTTGTTGAGTGCTGCTCATGATTTAGGGGTGTGTGGAGCAATGATGTTAAGAGAGAAAACTGTATATATCTAATTAGATTGATGGGGCACATTCCCTAATAACTACAATACTTTTAGCTCAACAGTTAGGTCTGTGTAATTCCTTAACTTTTCAGCTAATAATATTCATAACCTGCATGTATTTATTGTTAAATTCTTCCAAAATACATTTGTTCCAACATGATACTAGATCTTTGAAAACTCATGTTGGATGTTTCCAGTGTCTTCTTTGATGTTTGATATTCTCACAGGTTCAGGTTAGAGGTTCACCAATGTTGAGTTTCCCTATCATCTCGCTAGGTGCAATAAAATAAATACTACTGAAATATTGGGATTGATTTGGTCAAAAATATTTCTTGTTTCCCTTACATTTAGAGTGAGGCAAGTTAGCAAAGAGAGGTGATTATATACTTACACAAGAGATGCTGTGAAAAGACAGAATGTTATATGCAATACACTTACACAGAGGGAAGTATGAATAGATGAGATTGGGCATATAATTTGATATAAAACATCATGTCTAGACAAACAGGGAGAATTATACACATAAACACACACATGTATATCTAAGAGATGTGAAACCTTATCAAAAAAAAAAAAATTTACTCCTGGGAGTACAGTGCATTAATGCAGAGTAGACTGAAACAGTTAAACAAAGAACACAACATATGTAAAAAGATGAGATATTATGAAAAAAACAACACACCAAATACCCACAGAATGATTAAAATATTCCATTTAAGTAGAAAATACTGGGTAATTAGAAAGTGAATACATTAAAATCACACATGATACCATATATATGTGTTCTTTTTTTGTACATTATAGACAAATATATTTAGTTTTACTTTGAAGGAATTACTGGATTATAATCCTTGAAAATAAAAATTTCTCAATTTCAGCCATTACATTTTGTGTAGCTAACTAATTTTCTGATTTCAGTGACTGGACTGTGATCAGACTGGGGGGTTAGTATTGTCAAAGATTTTGTTGATGTATCCCTCTCAATACTAGTGAGAGGTGTTTAATTCATCAACCTAAGAGGTAGCTGGAAGACAAAGTTAACCAGACATAAAGAGATTTATCCAAGATAGATTAAAATGACGGGGAAAAAACAAAACAATAAATAAATTACTTTCATTTGACACTGACTTTTGCAATCAAACCTCAATACACACATACATACATCTGATGGGCTTCTTCACAGTTTCCATCTGTCAAGTTTCATTTACAAGGATTTGGTCTGCCTGAGTAATGGAAGAAGGCATTTGCCTAAGATGCTATGAACTAATATTGAACTAAAAACCATGTGGTTTTGAAGAAAAATTTTTAAACAAAGCCATGCATGTATCACTTCAGATAATTTCTCGTTAATAATTTGTCGAAACTAAGGCAGTAAGCTGGCATAACTGTTGCCAGACTGGAAGAAATGCCTGACAGCATTTCTTCCAGCTTCTGAGTTCAAATGCTGCTAGGATTGACTTTGCTTTTATTCTTTCAGGGTCAATAAAATAAGTACCAGTTGAACACTGGGGTCAATGTAATTGATTTTCCCCCTCCTCTGAAATTGCTGGCCTTGTGCCAAAATCTGAAACCAATATTTTGTCAAAGTAAAACAGTGAACTGGCAGAATCATCACTGCAGAGGTAAACTGCAGCATTTCTTCTGACCCTACATTTGGACTTCAAATGCTGCAATGAAATAAGTACCAGTTGAACACTGGGGTCAATGTAATTGATTTTCCCCCTCCTCTGAAATTGCTGGCCTTGTGCCAAAATTTGAAACCAATATTTTGTCGAATATATATCTATATCCTATTTGAGATGAGTCATATTCCTTTGTGGTACTCATGCATAAGTGAAGGAACAAGTAACTCGAGTATATTGCTGTAGAGGACCAACTTCAACAACAAGAGTGATGATAAGAATAACGAGGGTGTTGTTGATTCTATGTTCTCTCTTTATATTGGACTTTTAGCTCAGAAATTTCTTCAGTAAATGCAATACATATAATTTCTTTTAACAAATTCACAGGGCTGTTGATAATCACTGATTTGTGTTGTGTTAAACAGGTGAAAGATAAAACTATTCCTGGATAGGATACTTGACTAATAGACATAATGTTTCTAGTGGAGGAATTGAACTTAGCTGCGCAAACCAACAGATCACTTGATGAATTTTACTATGATGTTGCTGTCCATTGTGAGGAATTACATCATGACAGAGTACCTATTTTCAGCTAGGTAAACTGAGCTGTTGGGAACTGAGTGCCTTGGTCACAAAAACATGTGGTTGTGATGACAAGACATAAATGGCTAATTTGTTAGGTTATTTAACAAGATGCTGACTTTCCATTGTATTTTCTAAATATCTTTAAACACATCAAAATTTGAAATAAAACATGCAATGTCATGCTTTCTAATCAAATAATGAATTAAAGTAAAGAAGACAATATATATTTACAAAGAACAGATACCATGTACTTTACAGTTGGGTGCAATACATTTTAAGAGGAGAATATCATGCAGTTCAATAGAGGCAAAAAAAATAGTTAGCAATACTTGGAAGATACATTCTTAATTAATAATCTCTTGTGCGAGAAGGGAGGCAGTATTTATTTAAGCAGCGGACACAATCCAGTGAGGTAGCATCTACACGCATAGTCAACAAGCTAGCAATAACAGCTAAATCTCCGTTGAATTAGTCTCTCACTTAAAAAAGAAAAAAAAAGATACAATGATTTATTTAGGTCAGTATACGTTATATCACAATAAAAGATGGGGCAGTCATGGCTGGAATGCCTTTCATGAGTCTGCTCGACAAATCCTAAATTAAGGCTAAATGATGACAGAAGATAGTATGAAATCTGCATGTGAACCACACCTAGGTCTGTTTGCATTGCAGCAGTTTAGTTTTATGTCACATCTAAGATCAAAGACGTTCCAACAACCATGACCATCTCAACTTTCAGATACTCTCTTTTGATTACTCTATGTAACTTATTTTCAATTAATCAACAACTTAGAAGGAATTAACATAGTACGTGTGAGTCCAAAGACTCGATCTTCAGCAATATGTTAGTGCAAACAAGGATTTCTTACATAGGTACAAGGTGAGAAATTAGAGAGAAGTGGGCTCATCAATTAAATCTACCAATAATCTATTGTGCATATATATATATAGAGGGGAGGCAATTAGATCTATTCTAGTATTTGACTGGTGCTTTATTTTATCAATTTCAAAAGAACGAAAGGTAAAGTTGACTTTAGTAGGATTTGAACTCTGAATGAAAAGAGCCAAAACAGGCAAAACAGGCATAAGGTCTTGAATTTGTGTGGGAGAGAACAGTTGATAAACACAGTCTCAGCAAAAATTTAAACTCAGAATGTAAAGGGTTGTAATCAGACCCTCAAAACATTTTGGTCAACACCCTTATGATTTTGCTGCATCTTTTGCAAGACAGGCTGGGTCAAGTGCTTTGTTTCTCAACAAGCGACTGTGTGATAAAGTGTAACATATGAATCTGAATCAGACCAGATTGTTACATGATTGTTTGACCATATTTACAAAGGGTTGTATCTATTACTCCTCTTTCCAAATCTCAAAAACTGGGGTCACTACTTCTTTCTGTGGTGTTAAGTAAATGCAAAACAGACCTTTCCTTGGGTACAATACTGATCTATCATAAGAAGATTTTTTTTATATGAGAATGTGGTATTAGATTTAGCTCTACAAACCAACAAATCCCTGTATTAACTCTTTAACACTGTTTACACTAGTTAGTAATACCAACCCGTGATATTTGGTAAAACCATCTTGCATGTAGCCTGTGAAACCTACTAACTCCATTTATGATAACCAGCAAGTAATACCAGCCTGTGGTACTAAGTGAGTGTAAGACCAGTCTGTAGCATTTAGTAATACCAGCTTGTGATATCTAGTAACATAAACCTGTGGTAGGTAATGAGTAATACGAACCTGTGGCACATAGTTGCAGCTGAATGAACTTGACTGTTGAGGTATAAGTTTTTTGGCCATAGATATGATGCAGTACTGGTGACATGACATGAACTGGTGACCTCTTGCTTGGTTGTCTGGTACCTTATCTATTTTGGCTAATCCACGTTTATGATCTGAATTTGTTAGGCTATAATTTATACCATGAAAATATTCAGCCCATCCTCATCCCTGTCCCCAGCAGCAGTGGCAGTAACGATCAGTGAGAGCCTCTATGTGGTCATAAGATGTGCAAGAAATAAGAGGCAAATTTCCTTAAAGTTAAAAATACATAGGATAATGAAGTTTGGAGTATATCATATCTAGCACACACACACACACACACACACACACACACACAAAAAACATAAACACAAAAAAACATGAAGGCTGGTAATATGGTTATAGCTTGAATGATTTAGCTCAGGAATCTGCTCAATAAGAGCTTACTTGAATGCTAAACAATAAAAGCAGCAGCAACACAAATGCTATGCTAAAGTAACTAAGACATGCAAGACTAGTAGCAGCCATATTAAACAGGCAAAACTGACCACCAACACCAACATCAACAACAATGACAACAACACTACTTTGGCAAAGTACTCCAGATGCAGGATTAGTTACAGTCACTACATTAATAAGAGACAACACATCATCATTTGATGCCCACTTTCTCTATGCTTGCATATGTCAGCTAGAATTTGTTGCAGCAGGTTTTTTTCTACAACTGGATGCACTTCCTGTCACCAACCTCTACCTGTTTCCCCATGATGAGACATGTTTTTCTTGGATGACCAGAAATGAACAATGGTGCTTGTATGGTGGCGATGCTTGTTCACAATCATCCGAAGAAGTCAAGACAAGGGTGCATTTAAACACATCTACACACATTACTGAAAGAAGCCTATTGTGTATATATATATATATATATATATATATATACACAAACGAATATACATCTGCATATACACACACATACATACATATATACATACATGTATATACATGCATATATATACATACATACACATATACATACACATATACATACACACACACACACACATATATATATATATATATATATATATATAGTATAGGACAATCAGTAAGTTGTCATAATAGAACTCAGAGTTTTAAATGGTGGAGCTAAAAGCTTTGAGGCATTTTCATCAGCTGTGTGTGTAATATATTACACACATATATATATACACATACACACACAAATGTATATATACACACATACATACATACATACACACATATATACATATGTATATATATATATATAGATATACATGCATATACATATATCATCATCATCATCATCATCGTTTAACGTCCGCTTTCCATGCTAGTATGGGTTGGACGATTTGACTGAGGACTGGTGAAACCGGATGGCAACACCAGGCTCCAATCTAATTTGGCAGAGTTTCTACAGCTGGATGCCCTTCCTAACGCCAACCACTCAGAGAGTGTAGTGGGTGCTTTTACGTGTCACCCGCACGAAAACGGCCACGCTCGAAATGGTGTCTTTTATGTGCCACCCGCACAAGCCAGTCCAGGGGCACTGGCAACGATCTCGCTCGAAAATCCTACGGGAGCCAGTCAGGCGGTACTGGCAACAGCCACGCTCAAAATGGTGCATCTCATGTGCCACCCGCACAAGAACCAGTCCAGGGGCACTGGCAATGATCTTACTTGGCTTGCCGGGTCTTCTCACGCACAGCACATTTCCAAAGGTCTCGGTCAGTAGTCATCGCCTCGGTGAGGCCCAATGTACGAAGGTCTTGCCTCACCACCTCAGCCCAGGTCTTCCTGGGCCTACCTCTTCCACGGGTTCCCTCAACTGTTAGGGTGTGGCACTTTTTCACGCAGCTATCCTCATCCATTCTCACCACATGTCCATACCAGCGCAATCGTCTCTCTTGCACACCACAACTGATGCTTCTAATGTTCAGCTTTTCTCTCAAGATACTTACACTCTGACGGGTATTCACATTGACATTACACATCCAACGGAGCATACTGGCTTCATTCCTTGCGAGCTTACATATGTCCTCAGCAGTTACAGCCCATGTTTCACTGCCATGTAGCATGGCTGTTCGTACACATGCGTCATACAGTCTGCCTTTTACTCTGAGTGAGAATCCCTTTGTCGCCAGCAGGGGTAAGAGCTCTCTAAACTTTGCCCAGGCTATTCTTATTCTAGCAGCTACACTTTCAGCGCACCCACCCCCACTACTAACTTGGTCGCCCAGATAGCGGAAGCTATCGACTATCTCTAGTTTTTCACCCTGGAATGAGATAGAAGTTGTTTCCTGTTTGTTTACAGTCTTTATTGCACCTGAACATCTGCCACAAACAAAAACTAACTTGCTAGTTAACCTGCCTTTGATGTTGCTGCACCTCTTATGTGTCCATAGCTTGCACCGGGTACATCTTATAGAGTTACTACCTACTCCTTTTCTACATACTGAGCAGGGCCATCTACCTGAAGGGGTTTGTGATATATATATATATATACATACACACACACACATATAAATATATATACATGTATACATGCATACATATATATATATATATATACATTGTATATATACATGGCTGTGTGGTAAGTAGCTTGCTTACAAACTACATGGTTCCGGGTTCAGTCCTACTGCATGGCACTTTGGGCAAGTGTCTTCTACCATAGCTTTGGGCCGACCAAAGCCTTGTTAGTCGATTTGGTAGACGGAAACTGAAAGTAGCCCATCGTATATATGTATGTGTGTGTATATGTTTGTGTGTCTGTGTTTGTGCCCCCCAACATCGCTTGACAACTGATAGAATAAGTACTAGGCTTACAAAGAATAAGTCCTGGAGATGGTTTGTTCGACTAAAGGCGATGCTCCAGCATGGCCGCAGTCAAATGACTGAAACAAGTGAGAGAGTAAAAGAGTATATATATACATACATACAATATATATATGCACATATAGATATACATAAATATACATATACATACATACAATATATGCACATATATATATATATATATACATACATATATATACACATATATACATACATATATACACATACATATATAAATATATATATCATCATCATCATCGTTTAACGTCCGCTTTCCATGCTAGCATGGGATGGACGATTTGACTGAGGACTGGCAAGCTAGAGGGCTGCACCAGGCTCCAATCTAATCTGGCAGAGTTTCTACAGCTGGATGCCCTTCCTAACACCAACCACTCCAAGAGTGTAGTGGGTGCTTTTATGTGCCACAGGCACGAGGGCCAGTCACTTGGTACTGGCATTGGCCACGCTCAAAAAGATGTTTTTTACGTGCTACCTGCACGGGAGCCAGTCCAGCAGCACTGGCAACGACCTCGCTTGAATGATTTTCTAACGTGCCACCAGCACAAGTGCTAGAAGGCAACGCTGGTAATAATTACACTCAAATGGTGCTATTTACAGGCCACTAGCACAGAAGCCAGACAGCTGCTCTGGCAATGAACATGCTCGGACAGTGCTGTTAGTGCTCCACTGGCACAGGTGCCAGTCATCGAGTATGGTTCAATTTACGATTTCACTTGCCCCAAAAAGTCTTCGCAAGCAGAGTTTAGTGTCCAATGAAGGAGAGGTTGGCATGGGTGCCAGTCGTCAGATTCGGTTCGATTTCGATTTCAGATTTCAAATTCTAAATTCACTTGTCTTAACAGGACTTCGATATATATATATATATATATATATACACACATATATACTCTCTTTTTCTCTTTTACTTGTTTCAGTCATTTGACTGCGGCCATGCTGGAGCACCGCCTTTAGTTGAGCAAATCGACCCGGGGACTTATTCATTGTTAGCCTAGTACTTATTCTATCAGTCTCTTTTGCCGAACCGCTAAATTACGGGGGACATTAAACACACCAGCATTGGCTGTCAAGCAATGCTAGGGGGATAGATACAGACACACAAACATACACACACACACATATATACAACAGGCTTCTTTCAGTTTCTGTCTACCAAATCCACTCACAAGGCTTTGGTTGGCCTGAGACTATAGTAGAAGACATTTGTCCAAGATACCACGCAGTGGGACTGAACCTGGGATTTTTTTCAATTTCTGTCTAACAAATCCACTTATAATGCATTGGTCATTCACAGTCTGTAGCAGAGACATTTGTTCAAAGTGCCACACAATAGAACTGAACATGAGACCACATGGTTGGTTAAGAAGTAAGCTTCTTAACAACACATCCTCACCTACACCTATATACCACAATGTTTCTCCATTCTAATGTAACAGAACAACCCAAACTGGTGTACTTTTTTTGCATATGTATTTATTACATTAGACAAAGACAAATCTACATAAACAGTAACAGTCACAGTAAACAGTACACAAAAATATGTAGAGATAGATAAATAATGAAGAATTTTTATGAAAGATGGTAGTTACTCACTTGGAACAAACTAAAGATAAATGACATCAGACTTTATTCTGAAATGAAAATGGAAGGAGGGGAAATAAAGGAAAAATTGTATTTTTAAAAACATGAAAAAATAAAGCAAGAAACACAAGCAAACCTTAAATTTCTGTTGTAGAGAAAACCCACTGGCTTTAGAAGTGGGTTTGACTATTGACCATATGGTCTCCAGTTCTAACCCAACTTTTGCTAATGCTTGCTTAATTTAATCAGACTGGCAAATGGTTTCAACACTTACATATTTTAGGCCAACCCAGGAGTCTACACATAGCCATTCAAACTGGTTGCTAGAAATCACAGCCAAATTCCCTCAAAATACACCTGTTCAATCAGGGCTGAACTGGGACTAAATAATATCAATATCTACTTTTTAATGACTGAATGTTTAGCAATAAGAAAAGAAAGAAAGAAACAATTCTAAGTGAAAAAAAAAAAAAAAAAATCCTTATATTATGTATGTCCAAATTTGCAGAAACCATCTCATTCATGGGAAATGAAAAAAACAAAAATATGTAAAATAAAATAAAATAAATTAAATCCCTGTAAAGATCAACCTCAGGACTTGAACCACAAAACAAAGTCAACAAAAATGCTGGACTATTGGAAAAGAAAACTCTCTCAGTATATAGAGGAGCTACTTTAGGTTTAACATTTTCTCAAGTATCTACGAAGTGTTGTTTTTTGTGTTTAATTAAAAGTAGCTGATTGCGATCACTAATTCGACAATCCTCCTCAATAAATCTGGATTAAGTTTATATGGATGCTGTTTGCGATTTGTCTGATTATGGCATTACTTCTACACATAACATGGAATACTTCTTGATGGATAAATGTTCTTACATTTCATGTAGTTGATTACCTCAGACTTGACTGTTATCACATCATAGGTTTATGATAGTGGAGTGAGAAACATAATTGAGTTTATACACACACACACAAACACATATATATGTGTGGTGTACATAAGTATAATAGTTAAAACACAAGCGGAGTATATAATACATTCCACCAATAACGTTTAGTATTCTATCAAACTGACTGTCTACAATTTCATGTTTGAGTATATATATATATATATATATATGTGTGTGTGTGTGTGTGTATGCAAACTCATATTCATAAATGAATACATATCTATATATATATATACATGTTTATGTACTTCTCAGCACACTGGGAATCACAAATTGGTAATTAAGATTTGCTTCTGTTACTGTTTTAGTACTATGAATTGCATCCCATAGGTTAATTGCAATATTTTCTCTTTTTGCTTGTCTGTTTTTGTTAACTGCCCTAATTTTCTTTCAATTAATCAATATTGCTATGTTATTAGTGGTACTCTTGTCTGATAAAAAACATACCTTCCATTTAACAATGAAAACAACCTGTGACCCTTTAAAAGACTACCTTTATTTTAACTCTTTAACATTTAAGCTGGCCAATTCTTGCCCAAATATTCTGTTTAATTTTCAAACCAGCCAGACCTGGCCTCTCACACCTACCCTACAATGTCATTTTGGAGATAAACAATTACATCAGTGAAATCTCACATCTTCAAGATAATGTATAATTGATTTAAAACAGTATGAATAAATATATATTATATTTGACAGAGTTATCTGAATGCTCAAGGGTTAATACTATAAAACAGGATTGCTTTACATTTTTCAATGCAATGTAAAAGGAATGTTCTCTTTTGTATTTCTTTGATGAATTGTTATTTTACAGTTGTATGACCCTACTACTACTAACCAGTACTACTAACTACTACTACTAACCACTCATGTAAACTGTAAAAAGTAGAACACTAGTGTGAGTAACTCAGAGTCACAATTCAATGTGCTATGCCACATATTGATACCTTTTCTACTATTACAAACCACTCAACAGGAAATTAAGATTAAAATCAGTTTTGTAAGTGTCCAGTGGACACAACACATTGGTAGCAGTATTACAAATGTTTACACTTCTAATCTTAACGAATGCCTCTTTGTCATAGTAAGAACACTTAAACCTGTGATTAAAGCTATGCCTGAGAGACATTGTTGTCTTTTCTGTATTATTTTCCATTATTTTTATTTCTCTGTTGGTTGCAGTCTCAGTAGGTTCAATCATTCTTGATTGGTCTAGTCATTTATGGGTGACTTGTTGGCACTCCGTCGCTTACAACGTCGAGGGTTCCAGTTGATTCGATCAACGGAACAGCCTGCTCGTGAGATTAATATGCAAGTGGCTGAGCACTCCACAGACACGTGTGCCCTTAACGTAGTTCTCGGGGAGATTCAGCGTGACATAGTGTGACAAGGCTGACCCTTTCAATTACAGGCCCAACAGAAACAGGAAGATAGAGTGAGAGAAAGTTGTGGTGAAAGAGTACAGTAGGGTTCGCCACCATCCCCTGCCGGAGCCTCGTGGATCTTTAGGTGTTTTCGCTCAATAGACACTCACAACACCCGGTCTGGGAATCGAAACCATGATCCTATGACCATGAGTCCGCTGCCCTAACCACTGGGCCATTGCACCTCCACTTATAGGTGACTATGAAGAGATGAAATGGAAGAGACAAAGAAAGGAGCCAAATAGCAGCCAGACACCATTAAACCAACGACCATTTGGAACAGGATGGCTCCTACTAGTCAGTCGTAATATGCTGTAGAAGTCCATTGTGGAAAAAAAACAACCATCTCTGGGTTATGTTCCTTATATCTAAGCCGAGCTCCTGGAGTAAATATTTTACTATCACAAGCCAAGTAAAATCACAGTCATGGCAGATACTGGTGTCACACAAATGGCACCTGTGCCAGTGGAATGTAAACGCATCCATTACACTCTCAGAGTGGTTGGTGTTAGGAAGGGGCATCCAGCCATAGAAACCATGCTAAATCAGACTGGAGTCTGGTGCAGCCTTCCAGCTTGCGAGTCCTGGTCAAACTGTCCAATCCATGCCAGCATGGATAACAAATGTTAAATGATGATGATGCTGAATATGTAAGGAAAAACCAGAGAAACTCATACTTGATTATGGATCACACACCTTGCCACTATGGGGTAGACAACTTTCCTGTCAAATGGCCACTGACCTCTCAGCTTACATTTAGAAATTTACTGGTCTGACAGTTGATGAGGCCTGCTTTGAAATACTATGCATGAGCATCAGGTTGTTCTGTCTCCTGTGTTCATGGCATTTCTCTGGCTCTTCTGAGAAAGGAGGAAAACTAATTTACTGATGCAACAAATGTAGTAGAAAGAGTGGTCAGTTTCATCTGCTCAGGTACCACTCTAACTAGTGTACAGGCAAGAAATGTGAAAGACAGTCCTGTGAACTCATATCAGAGCTGTATGTGATGAATATGGCTGTGCATTCCATACAATCACTGGAAGGCTACAGCATCATAGGCAAAGGTTTGAGTGATTACAAATTTGTGCAGGATTGCTTCATATGTGAGAGAGTTGGCTTGAAATGCACGAGATGGTTGAGGTTCACAGCTGCCCTATAAGAGCACAACAAGCATAATCCAATGCAGAGGACAAGGTACTGCTGGTACTTGGAATTATAGATAAAGCTTTTAAGAAAAATCCATGCTATAGAGCTAAGCTTTGTATACTTAACATACTGTCTAGGAAAAGTAATAGAGTTGTTCTACTCTGTCTTCCACATACCTCTAAGAGAAAACATTTGGCACTAATTCTAGATGAATTCTTCATCTCAGATTTTTTAAAACATGGAAATCCTGGCCTTAACTGAAAATGGTTGTTTTTCCTCTGTGTTATGTAGTTGAAGGTTTCTTGGTCTGTATGATATGATGTCTGGTCCCAATGTACAATGTGCCTTCTTTTCTAACTTGTTGATGATCAGTTCTGTTGCTCAATGTGCTGCATTGTATCATATTCAGTTGCTTCCTAGCCATGTTTCTATGCACCTGACCAAAGATGGATTAAGTACTTGTGCATGTGTGTGTGTGTGTGTGTGTGTGTGTGTATTATATTTACTGTATTCCTTATATATTTACCATGTATTTGACATTCTGTTGTATTATATTAATTGTTATATTTATAGAAATGGTAGTTATTGGATCTCAGTTGGTTTCAAAGATCACAATTCAACTGTATTACTCATTGAATTAGTTTGTAAGTGACTGAGCATTTCACTGTCACGCGTACTTGTAATGTAAGTCTCAAACAGAAGCAGTAGGACAGAGTTTCTTTTCAATTATAGGTAGAATCCCACCAATGAGCTCCTACATAGTTTCTGCCGACCCATTTACATCACAAAGTACATGTTGACCCAATGCTCTTGAAAATGACTTTTGCCTGAGATATCATGTACTGAGATTGAATCCAGTATCTCATGGTTGTGAAGTTAACTTCTTAACTAATCGGCCATTTAATATTTAATTGTGTTATTTACATTCAAAATCTGATTATGATAAAATACCAGTGATGTACAGGGATGAAGGGGATATTCAATTGATTCCAAACACACTTTCCTTCATATCTATTCTATGAAGGAAAACAAAGTACACACCAACAGTAGGCTGCAAGAGAGTAACAGCAACCACAAATTTACTTATATTCTCTATGCTCTGTTTTATCATTCTTCCAGGAACACTGAAATATATGTAAGCAGCATACAAAGGATTAATAAATATATACGTACTTATACCAGTAATATATCAGTGTCAATTCTGTTTTCAGTAGGTCATTGACAGCTAACAAAATGCTAAACCAACAACCTACAGACCTAAATAGTCTAAATATATTACAAGGCATATATATAGGGCATAGAACTCCATTCTGGACACACTGGCCTGCTTCGGTCCTCTTTGGAGGTCAGGATTACATAGTATAGTTAGAACTGTTATTCGTTCTTTGGCTGCAATAAATGACAATTAGAGCTTGGACAAAATTATTAAACTGGTCTGGGGAAGAAGCATAATGAATATAGAATATGGGAAATAAGAAATGGTGTATGCAACAGTTAATAGAAAGGAGACATTGAATGAATATACATACAAAATATACAGTTAGGAAGATTGGAAAAGATGTGTATTTGTTGAGATTCACAAAATTTTCAGGATATGTTGAATAACATGAGATAAGAATGCAGCTATGAATACCTAATTTTAATCTTTTATAGTTATATTAGTTGCTGCTGCTTCAGAACTGCCTGAAGCAGACATTTCTTCAAGAGTAGACTAGTAGCATTTGCAGTAAATGATCAAATGTTTAGAGCAGCAATTTTCAATCTTTATCAAGACAAGGCACACTGAATAAACTACTCAAATTGTTATGACAGGTCACCATTAGCTTTTTAAATGTTTTCTTATATAAATAAAACAAGTACCAAAGTTGTTTTTGAAACAGATATGGGTACATGCATTGCACTTTGCTGTGAAGAAAAAGATAAATACTCCATTGCAGTGCATTAAAAAAGTATCCTGGTATTTTTCAATTTGCTTCAAAAACTTAAGGCATACTTGTGGGCACTGTTGAATGCATTGCTGCATTTAGTTCACTACTGTAAGTAGTGGCCTCATTGTAAAATTGACATATTTGTCATGAGTTTGCAAAGCATGATTTCAGCTACCCACTTCTTTCAGGTATAGCTTGGGAAGGCATAGTCTTTGCTAAACTAGCTTAACCAAGAAGCCCTGCATGAAGTCAAAAATCTTCAGTGGTAGAAGCCCTGTGAGCCAATAGGTCATGGAATAGTCCACAATTACAAAAATCAACAACGTTAATTAATAACTACAATAATCACTACATTACATTAATCTGTGGGGTAAACAGTATTCTATATTCAGGAGATTTCCATAATATTGTATTTTTTTCTAACAGAGAGACAGTATATGTTCATAGAATCAATCTCAATATTTCTGTTGCTAAGTTTCATGACAACTAGAATAATGTTATTCAAAAGGGCGCAGCTCAGGGACCAGAGAATCTCCCCAGATCGAGCCTCTACTTGTCTGCATTGAGAAGTTACAGCTCTGGTGCCATGGACACATGATCTGAATATCACAGGAAAGAACCTCAGGATAAATTCTCCAAGCCAACTGGCAGGAGACCTAAGGGGTAGACCAAGAACAAGATGGTTGGGAATCCAACCAGAAAGTCTTATGATAGTTGCTTCTGATAGGACCCTATGGAAGAGGCACCTGAGGGCCCAACCCAGCCATGATCCTACTAGGAATAGTAGGCAAAGAAGATGGATGGATGGAATGTTTCATGATGAAAGGGGTAAAAAAATAGACAATAGGCACAGGCATGGCTGTGAGGAAAGAAGCTTGCTTCTCAAGCACATGGTTCCAGGTTCAGTCCCACTGTGTGGAACCTTGGACAAGTGTCTTATACTATAACCTTGGGCTGACCAAAACCTTGTGAGTGGATTTGGTAGATGGAAACTGAAAGAAGCTCATCATATATATATATATATATATATATATATGTGTGTGTGTGTGTGTGTGTGTGTGTGTGTGTGTGTGTGTGTGTGTGTGTGTGTGTGTGTGTGTGTTTTTGTGTCTGTGTTTGTTCCCTCCATTGCTGCTTGACAACTGGTGTTGGTGTGTTTACACCCCCCATAACTTAGCAGTTCAGCAAAAGAGACCGATAGAATAAGTACTGGATTTAAGAAATAAGTCCTGGTGTCAATTTGTTCAACTAAAACCCTTCAGAATGGTGCTCCAGCATGGCTGCAGTCAAATGACTGAAATAAGTAAAAGAATAAAAAAAATAAACACTGACTCCTGTAAGATTTACATAGGACTGAGAAAGCAACAGCTAAAAAAAGTGTAGTGCAATTTAGTTACTTCCTCCTATGTTCAAATTTTACATCTGTGCCACAGAACAATGATTCGGAACATTTGGTTTTAAGAAAAGCCAATAGGTATGTGCATCAACTATGCCAAATTTTAGTCTGTTCTGGAATACTACTATGTAGAGTTTAGCTGTGTAAGGAAAAGTAAGTAGTAAGGGAATTTCATGAATAATTAGTTTGAATGAGTAAAAATGGTTATAGTTGCTGCAAGGAGACAAGCTTAGTAGGCTTGATATAAAAGTTTCTCAGAAGAAATCAAACTGATTATCTTTTATCAAACACATAAATGCTTATAACACACTAATAACAGTGACTGTGAAAATGGTAGAGACAAAACAATGCAGTTTGCTCAGGTGTCACAGAGTGAAGTAGTTACTTATTTTCATATCACATTTTAGTTTGCATGACAGTAAGACTGAGAAGGGACTGTCTAACTCATGAGGCATATCATCATCATCATCATCATCGTTTAACGTCCGCTTTCCATGCTAGAATGGGTTGGACGATTTGACTGAGGACTGGTGAACCAGATGGCTACACCAGGCTCCAATCTGATTTGGCAGAGTTTCTACAGCTGGATGCCCTTCCTAACGCCAACCACTCGGAGAGTGTAGTGGGTGCTTTTATGTGTCACCAGCACAAAGCATAAATAGCACAAAGTATTTTTGACTGGAAGCATTCATTTATTAGTTATCTTCTCCTAAGCCTCCTGCTCACCATCATTGTTTTACATTGGCTTCCCCTACAGCATAGGTTAGACAGGTAGTCAGTTGGAGCCAGCACATTTAGGGGTACTGCTCAAAAATGTCCTTCGTTTTTGGTTCAGTTTCTATGACTGGATGCTCTTTCTAACATCAACCACTTCAGAGTCTTCTGGGTACATTTGTCATAATACCAGTACAAAAGGGGTAATCAAGTTCCTAACAAGACCACATTCTCTCTCATATACATGTGTGTGTGTGTGTGTGTGTGTGTGTGTATTTACCTTTACCTTTTTATAAATATGCACATACAAGACAAATTTCCACATAGTTTCTATCTGAAATATGGTAGAAGACATTTGCCCAAAGTACCACATCATAAGATTGAACTCAGGCCCATGTAGTTGTAAAGCAAGCTTCTTATCCATATAACCATTGCTGCATCTAGTACAGTACTGCAACAGTGTTTAGTTTTTGCCTTCTTTGTTTTAGGAATCAATTTTTGTCTTCCTTTCACCCACTACATCACAGAAATGTTGAAGTCAGTTAATAATAGACTGTACACCCTTCTTACAAAAATCCCTTGTAAAAAAAAAAGAACTAAAATATTAGGAAAATATTTTGATTTTAGAAATCAGTGTTTAATTCTCGCTTTAACAAATCTCTTAGATTTAGTGACTAATTTTGTAAATGTGGAATATTTCACAACCCAATGTTTCATAGTGCGACCACTGATGCCATATATTTTGGATTAAGTTAATTCTACAAAGATTATCCCAGTGAGAAACGAATAAGGTCAATGTTGTAAACAAATCAAAAACATCACCTAGTTCAGGAAAAGAATTCACAACTTTGGTTATGAGAAAAGCTCTCAAACCACTCTTCCACATGGCTCCACACAAGCACTTATCTATGGGCAGAGTTGGAAGAACAATGAATACAATACCTTGTGGTGTTTGTTCTGCAGCAATGGCTTTATGGAGAGGATATTTGTTTCATAGCGACAAAGTTTCAGGTTTTATCCTTTTGTGCGACTTCTTCAGCTAGAGTCTATTACCATAGTTTTGGATTGATTAATACCTTGGGAGCGGAATTTCAAGGACGGAAACAGTGTGCGGAGCTTGTTACACATGTGCACATATATATATATATATATATATATACACATGTGTAAAACTAATAAACTAGTGCATCCGAACAAAAAGTACTGTGATATTTATTCTGCCCTAGTTGAACAGACAATCCCGTCTAACTGTTGTTCACAAGAAAGAAAGTGCTAAATATCCATACATGCATATAATATATATATAGATATAGATATATACACACACACACACATATACATAGATAGATAGACTGATACACATACACAAGTACAACACCAATTTTCCAGATACTGATAGTCCAAAAACTTTTATAACTGCACTAATTTGCACTAATGTACAGGTACCTGCATTTCATTTTATTATTTTAAGTAAATTCAATATTTGAAACATTTAGAGTGTGTTGACTAAAACAAGCAGCTCTGGTTCAGAAAGATCAGTAATCTGGAAAGGTTTCGGAACCAAAAGTTCCAGAAAATTGATGTTGTACCTATATATATCTACAGAGATAATGACTTCAACATGTGACACCTATTATCTTGATTAAATATAAAGTGATTTTGGCAACAGATGCACAAACCTGCGGTGGAGGTCAGAATGAAGACCACTGATTCTTTGGCTGTTACTCAAGTACCCTGTTGACTCTTTGAGCTGAGACACTTGCCAGCAATGGCAACATTTAAAGGTAATTGGGTGTATATTTATATATTATTTCAGGTATTAAATGATAACGACAAGCATATTTTATTCAATCAATCCCTTTATATACAGTTTGTTGCAAGTAATCAACTATAACATTGAACATTGATCACCCGTGGATTTTCCAGGGGTAACTAACAGTAAACAAATACAAGCAAGTTCACCACCAGGCTTGTCATTAGTCTGATGTAATAGGCCAGTGTACCCATTGCAATATCAGGCCCTCTTAGGCTGGTGGTATTGAGATAAAGGGGTTTGGTTGACACAGTACAAAAACCATATGCTGAACACTGTTTGATTCAAAGTTCTGTTTATTAAATACGTCCATCGTTGGTGTTAAGAAAAACATTTTCAGTGTATATTTTATGCATTTTACATTTTTTGCTTTTCCTTTTTTTTTTTAATGAAAAATAAAAACACAAGATTTAAAAAGTCAATCTTTTTCTCTTGTCCTTCAATTATATATGAATATTTCTTTTTTCATTTATTTTTCTTTAAAAAAGAGAAACTTAAAAAAAAAATAAACCCACAAACATCCTTCACACACACACGCACACAAGAGGAAGCCATATCTTTCTCAAATCATCCTATTGTCTTAAAAAAACAAAACAAACGATGATGTAATGTATTAGACACACAATGTTTGAATTAAAGGTAAAGTGGTTATGGCTGGAATACCTTTAATCAGACCTTTGGACATTTAGGGGCGGTGCAGCACACACAGGGTGAGTTAATTCAGCATCCAAGTTTTCTGTTGATGAATGAAGTGGTTTATAGCAAATTTTCCTTTCCTTAAATTTTTTTCTTGTACAATTTCTTTAACAATATCCATACTATAGATGCACATTGGCATCTCTTATCTATAGCTATGAAATCCCAGAGGCGCATATATGCATCGCTCACAGGCAGCTGTAATATCCCAAAGATGCTTATATGTGCTCTACTTGCTATGTTGTCAAATCTGAGAGAAAAGAACCTCATATGCATCTTTTAACTGTCCAAATGGGGTTTCATAGCTATAGATAAAAATATGCTTGTAAAGACCTCACCATATTAGCAACCAACACTGGAGACTTGACCTTCAAGTAGCTATTTAAGATGATTTACTGGATCGAGTTTTCTCCATCTTCCTTAACCAGGTTCAAACTCAGGTGAAGGACATGGTACAGAAGCAGCCCAGTCACTGGCAGGTTTGAAACATAGCACCACAAATTAATGAAACTGCTTTTAAGTTTCCATTTCTCTCCACCTCTCAAAGTACTTGTATTTACAGTCAACTGGACTCAGGGATCACATTCAGAGTTAACATGGTGAACACAATGTTGATGCAGTACCAGTGATACAACACCTTTTCTGGACAACTGACCTTTTCTGTGGCCAATAGGTCAATGTCTAGGTCAGTTGTGATTCTCTGTCATCACTCGCATTCTCGGTCTCTTTATATATTTATTTGACTTTGCTTCAGTTTAATCCCATAAATCCAATTTTCTGAAGAGTATACCAGCTAGTGGGCTGTGGTCATGCTGGGGCATCACTTTAGGATTTCTTAAATTACTTATTCTTTTAACTTACAATCTTTCTTCTCTCTTCACACACACACACACACACACACACACACACAGAATTTACATGTCATCACAGAAGTCAGCCGAAGAGCAAAAGAACAATAACAATAACCCACAAAAAATACCAAAAATCTGAAGAAAAAAAAATACCTGACAATTCCACAGAAGAAATGAGTAATACAGGAGAGAGAGAGAGAGAGAGAGAGAGAGAGAGAGAGAGAAAGAGAGAGAGAGAGAAAGAGAGAGAGAGAGAGAGAGAGAGAGAGGACAGTGTAGTAGATGTATAGTAAGGGGATGTATGAAGGGAAAGACAGTGTATGGTGGAGGAGGAGGAGGAAGGGACAAAGACAGAAAGAAAGATGTAAAGTGGAAGGGAGAGAATAGGGAGGAAGAGGAGGAGGTGAAAAAGAAAGGAAAACTGAAGATTAAAGGGGGAGAGCAAGGAAGGAGTAGAAGAAAGAGAAAGGAGGGAAATAGGAGGTGGCTAGAGAAAAAAAAAGAAAAAGGTAGTTTAGTGTTGAGGATGTATTAAAACCACCCTGATTAAACTTAATAGAGGTGCAATGGCATCACTAAAACTGTTAACCAGAGTTTCACACTCCCATTCGTCAGACAGTTCTGGTTTACTCTACTTCTGGTATTTGAGTACTATTCTTTCCACCTTGTTTCACATTTATGTGCTTACTTTGATATATATATATATATATATACATATATACATATATGGGGGGTGGGGCTTGTAAGGTGGAAAGCCGGCAGAATCATTAGCACATGAAACAAAATGCTTAATGATATTTTGTTTGTCTTTACATTCCAAGTTGAAGTACCATCAGGGTTGACTTTGCCTTTCATTCTTTTGGGGTTGAAGTACCAGTCAAGCACTGGGGTTTGAAGTAAATGACTAGCCCCCTCCTCCCCATATTTCAGGCCCTGTGCCTATAGTAGAAACGATGATATTTGGGACTTGTGGAAACATATGTACCAGTACTGGGCACACCTCCTAAAGGACAGTAGGCATTGTACAAACATTGTCTATTATAAATAATGAATGTGTAAGCTCAATATAAGCAGGCTTTTCATTCAGCACCAACAGGAGGAACAAACCTCCTGTCTTTCGTTCTCTCTCCTTCTCTCATACACACATGCTCTGTAATTTGGGTTCTGAGCATCATTGTTCCATGTAAATGATTAGGATGTTATAAACTGTTTTGTCAAAGGTTTTCTCTTTAGACTGGAGACAAGTTAATTAATAAAATAATAATAAATAAATAAATAGAATAGAGTATTCTGCACAAGAAATTATAACTGAGGTTGGTAGACTGGCAGAATTATTTGTCAGATGAAATGACTTGCAGCATTTACTGCATCTATTGACTTTCTGGGTTCAAATTCCCCTGATGTCAGTATGCCTTTCACTATTCTGGTGTGGGTGGAGGTGTCAATAAAAACAAAGTACCAGTAAAGTATTGGAGTTGATGGTATCCACTAACTCACTCACCCCTCAAAATTTCACGTCTAGTACCTACATTAGAAACAATTATTATTAAGGTGACAAGCAAGAAAAATCGTTTGCATGCTGGACAAAATGCTTAATGACATTTCATCTATCTTTATCTTCTGTGTTCGAATGATGCCAAGGTCAACTTTCGCATCTCATCCTTTTGGGTGCCAAAGAAATAAGTACTAGTTGGACACTAGAATCAATGTAATCGACTTAACTCCCTCCCTCAAAATTTCAGGCCTTGTGACCATAGCAGAAGGAATTATTAGTATTAATATTTAGAGCTGTGAAGTACTTGTGGCATTCAGTCCTGTCCCGCCTCATTGTGAATTCAAATCTCACTGATGAGAGCTTTGCCTTTTATTGTTCTGCTATTGATGGAATAAGTACCAGCAATATACTTGAGATCTGGCTGGGGTTATGGCTTGTGTTGGTTGGCCACATGCCTCTTGGTCACAGTGGATAAGGAAGTATCTTGCAGAGATGGGAACTGACTGGGACACTGCTTGAAGGGTTGCATGAGACGACCCGAGCAGATGCTAACAAATAGTGGATGCAGTGAAGCACTGCAGAGGCACAGGTTCCTATACCTGATCTGGTCTGACTTGAATATATTTGTCTCAATTATATCAACTCTCTCTCTCTCACGTGTATATTTGTGGTCTTGTACAATGCTTATGTTACTTTGTTTCAAACATTAGCAATCATGTTCTGCCACTAGTTAAACTGATAGAAGCTTAACTGTAACTGGAAAGTTAGTTATTTAGGCATCTATGTAGTTCCAAGTAGACACAGACATCCTCTCAGCTCTCTTACCATGGCCACCAAGGAACAGCGAGGTACGACAAATGGAGGAAAGAAATGGTGGCACCAGCAGCCAGTTAGCAAGAACTTTACTTTCAGCTGAGTAGATTGGTAGAGCAATGTGAAATGATGTGTCTTGCTGAAGGACACACCATGCTGACTGGTTCAGGAATTGAACTTCTGGCCATATGACCATGAACCCAATACCCTGACCACTAGGCCATGTGTCTTTACAAATTGATAGACACTGTCTCAAAATGCATGACCTTATGGTAGAGTTAAAAATCCTTATTTCTATTATTAACAAAAATGGTTGAGTTCAGGATATCTTTTAGTTTTGTTGGTGTAAGTTCAAATTTTGTCAATGTTAACTTTGCCTTTAACCTTTAAATAACCGAATGACTAGAATTGAACTGAGATTCATCCAGCTGATCACACTTCTTCTCTTACAATTTGTAGCTTTATATCAGTGCCAGAAAATAACAATTATCATTATAGTTTGCACCATGTACCAAAACATATATGTTACAAATTTGTTATGCTACATACAAGTGACATTCGTTGGAGTTCTGTTGCTTTTGGAAGTCATATTCCCATCAAGTACATTGCAAATTGGCAGAGTTGGAAGAACAATGAATACAATGCCTTGTGGTATTTGTTCTGACTCTTTGAGTTCAAATCCTGCCGAAGTCAACATTTTTTTCCCAGCCATTTAAATTTGATATACAACCACATGATTCTGGGTCTCAGTGCATGATGCCTTGGGCTAGTGTCTTCTACTATAGCTCTGACCTGATCAAAGCCTTTAAGCAGATTTGGTGGGCAGAAACTGAAAGAAGCCTGTCGTATGTGTGTGTGTGTGTGTGCATGCATACATGTCAGTATGTTTGTCTCCCACCACTGCTTGACAATTGATGTTGCTTTGTTTACGTCCCCAGTTTGACAACAGAGACTGATAGAATAAGTACCAAGCTAAGTATGGTGGTGGGTGGGTCAATTCATTTGACTAAAACCCTTCAAAGAGGTATCCTAGCATGGCCACAGTCCACTGACTGAAACCCAGAGAAGTAGAATTCTAAGAACATCAGATCAGATGCCATGTGATAGCTTTTCTGGCTCTCTGCTATCTGAGTTCAGATCCCATCATGCCCTACTTGGGTGGTAGATTAAAATCTGTTGCCTGGTGTAACATCATCACATTGTATCTTGGGTGCCTTTAGTGGAATCCACTTTACTGCAAGCAATTGTGCCTAGTCTTTGGCTAGAGGATGCTTTTCTCTCCCACTGTCAGCCTTGGATGTCCCTTGCAAAAGGGTCTTTGGCACTGGCTTCACTCTTAAAAAAATACAGAAATGTAAAAAAATTCTATTGTACAACCTTTGTTTGCTCTCCAACTTGCAAATGTTCAGTGCAAAACAATCTGTTTACTGCACGATAGAGTGATATAAGAGCCAGCAACTTCTTAGCTGACTCAAAAGTCTTGAAGTGGATCATAAATAGAATACTAAACAGTGTCATTTTACTGTTATTCACTGAAGAAATATATTAGCAGAACTATAGACTGTAGACTATAGCAAGTTTGCACTTATTTCAATCAATAGTTACTTGAATTCTTCTCTTTGTTGCCATCTGCTACTTGTTACAAGTGAAGTTGCACCTGCATGGTCAAGTTGCTTCTTGTTTTTACCTTCCAGGACAGACAAACAGTTGAACATTGGCATAAATAATGATAACCATGGATGTAGCACAAGCATTATTGTATTATTTTGCTAGTTGAGTGTCAGAGATGGTGGATAACTCTCACTTATAAAGGTCTTCTTTAAATTACATCAGAAAATAAAGCTAACACTTACTGGTGGCGCCATGGGAAGTGTGCATGACTAGATTGATTAAGAGTTTTAATTTTACATTTGTTTTTACTCTTTTCATATTTTTAGTGGAATGCTTTTAGTTGGAAGCCCTTCTTACTGCAAACCACTCAAACATGAAATAAGAGTTGAGCTTGTGAGACAAGCAGAGTTACATGCCCTTCCAAAGAGCAATGCGGACCAATCTGTAGGCAAAAAACAAACTTGCAGCACAAGGAAGCCACCTAAGATGATAGTCTCAGTTCAAAATTCTCCCTGAAGCTATGCAGGACTAAGGGATTGTTTTCTTTTCCCTTATCTTGGCAATCATATATTAAATACAGGACAAGTATAAATTGCCATTACTGTTGCTGGTTTCTAGTAACCACAATTAGTTCTGTTTGAGTAAGTGTATGACATCAAGTTAGTTAACCAAATTGTCATGTGACAGTGTAAAGTAATGGATTCAATATCAAAACTGCCAGTAAACGCTGCTGCCAACAGAAGTTTTGATCAGTCTTGTTGTCCATACTGAACAGGAGGACAGTTATGAATAACAGTGTGGATAGGTTTCAATAAGGAGTGAAACAAATGTAGGTCTAACATCCAGAGAATTTAGTGGGAAATCTATGTATGTGTGTGTGTGTGTGTGTGTGTACAATGAAGAAATAAAGTGTACTTAAGACATAGCAGAATGTAACAAGTGAGGCAAATATAAGATTTTGTCAGGAAATAAAATCCAATAACTTTCTCCAGAGGAAATAAGGAAACACTAGATATCTTTTCTTTTTGTGACATACTAACTTAGTTCTTTCTTTAAACAAATCCTTCAGCCCAATAAAGATCATATAGTGTAGGTAAGGTGGAATAGTGACAGCTTCAAATAAATAAATGAATATATCTATTTCTATAAGATAGTGGAAAGAAAAGCAAGTAGAAGAGTAAATGGGGTGAATAAATGGGAGACAGAGTGAGGGGGCAGTGATGTTGTATATAAGAAAGTTAACACAAAGTACGACACTTTCCTTGGAAAGCAGAAATAAATCAGACATCTTGACTGAAGGAGAGCTGAAAGTGTGTTGATTCTCTGGAGTTAGGGTTAGGGTTATAAAAACTGAGTTGGAGAAGTGCAGTTTTGAAACTACATTTTGTCTCACCATTTAAAGTAGAATTCCACAAGGGTTGGGGGTTATATGGATTGAAAGGGAAAAGTACAAACAGCTACCAATATTTAATAAACTTAAAATGGTCTTTAAAGCTTTAAACTTGTCCAGCATGATGGTGAAGAAAGAAGAGACGCATGGATGCAAACTTCAGTTTGTTTCCTCATGAATGAAGATGGCTTGAGCAAAAAAATTTCATTAACAATTTTGGACCTGGGGTGTGTGTGTGAGAGTGGGTGCTGGTATTTATCAGTTTGGCAGCCATAGAGTTAGAGCACCTTAATATAGCAATAAAAAAAAAGCTTAACTATTAGAAAGAGAATAGATAAAATCTATAGAATCAGCCCATAGCACTTTTTGCTATAAATATTTTTCTTTTGATTTTATATGAGGGAATGAAAGTTCTGTTTGCAGGGAATATAAAACAGATTATGCACACATATATATCTATTACTGTTATTATAATTATTATTGATTCAGGAATATATTAAAAATTCCTGGATAGAAAGGAAATAACTGTTGTCATCTTTCTGTTTAGGAATCTTAATATCTTGTTGAATCAATAATAAATAATTTTGCAAGTTCTTATTTTGAACTTATCAACCCCAAAACAATATATATGTGTGTGTATATATATGTGTGTAGATATGTATGTGTTACTGATGCTTGCACATTTATACATATAGATACATTTATAAATGGGATGGCAAAGAATAGAGAGGAAGAAAAAAAGAGTGAAGAGAGAAGGGATATGAGAAGGAAAGAGGAAGAGAGAAAATTAGTGTTTTCTCTAGAGATTGTTCTTCTGTTGACAAACTTGTAATTTGAAGTAATTTAAACCATTATTATTATCACTACATCTTTGTTTTGATCTTGCACACCTAACTCATCATATTTGTTAATTTATGTAAAGATCTTAGTTTTAACCAATTAATACATCATTTAAAATATAAATAGAATTTGTGTTCTTTACTGGAAACAAAAATACAATAATCGTAACAAAAAAAAACTAATAACAAAAGTAATAATAATAATAAATGATAATAATTATTATTACAGTAATTATTTAAAAGAAATAAAAACAATGTAAATATAAAATAAACAAAGTAAATTTTTACAAAAACAGATGTAAAAATTAAAAAAACAATCACTGAATATAGAATACAAAAAAAAAAACTGAAAAATTCACAATGTTGGGTGATGTGGTGGAGTGAGGGCATAAGACTGGAAAGATGAGGGAATGAAAGTTCTGTTTGCAGGGAATATAAAACAACTATACCATGGAATTGGATTCACCCAGTCGGTTAACAATCTACAATGAGGAAAGAAAGAAAAAGAAAAAATATAATTATTAGAGGGAAAAAATGCTATGAAAAGGTATTTTTGATTGCAAAGGTAAAATATATCACAATATTCAAAGTTTTAATTCAGAGGATGAAGAAAACAGAATGATGGTTGCTGATGGAGAAATACTGTTAGTCACCAAATAAACATTTAGTTACCCCATTTCTGTTGAAATACACTGCCTTTCATCATCCCTATCATTTAATGTCTACTTTTCCATGGTTGTATGAGTCTGATGGAGTTTGTGGAAGAAAATTTTCTATGGCTGGGTGCCCTTCCTGTTGGCAACCCTCCCCTGTAATATTTCTCTGTGGCTAGACATGATTTCTGAGGAAGACTGGAGACAACATCGCTTGTATGACAGTGATGTATATTTAAAATCATCACATGATATCAGGATAAGGGTGCACACAAACACACACATATGTGTACAATGGGATTCTTTCAGTTTCCATCTACCAAATCCACTCTCACAGTTTGCTTGACCTGGGGCTCTAGTGGAAGACACCTGCCCAAAGTACTACAGCATCTATTTTTCCCTAACAGGTCACCAAATTAAATATAAACTAAGTTCAACATTACTTAACTTTGGTGATCAGATGAGATGAAAACTGGTGATATGGCTGTAAGTATAGAGTTGGTGTAATGAAAATAGAATAGTGAGCAAAGTGCACTAACTTCAAACATTGGGCCTCATGGAGGCAATGACAAGTGACCAAGACCTTTGGCAATATGCTGTGTTTGAGAGGACCCATTAAGCCAAATAAAATTGTAGCTGTGGCCAATGAGGACAGCTGTGGGAGAGGTAGACCCAAGAAGACATGGAATGACGTGGTGAAGTATGATCTTTGAATGTTGGGCCTTACAGAGGCAATGACAAGTGACCAAAACATTTGGTGATATGCTGTGCTTGAGAAGATTTGTCAAGCCAACTTTGTCGCCAATGTCATGTAACTAGCACCCATGCTGGTGGCACATAAAAAAAACACCCATTACACTCTGGAGTGGTTGGCATTAGGAAGGACATCAAGCAATAAAAACCATGCCAAACCAGACTGGAACAGACTGCACACTGATGTTGCACATCCATCGGAGCATACTGGCTTAATTCTCCTCCAGTATACACATGACATCTGTATTCAGGGCCCAGATCTCACTACCATGGAGCATAGCCATTCATAAACAACCATCATACAATCTGCCTTTCACTTTGCCAATAGAGGTAATAGCACTCTAAATTTCTTCCATCCTTGCATCAATATGTTTGCTCAGTGTTATACAATGCAATTGTATATTCATGATGAAATGAATACTACATGAGGAAGGTTATGAAATGGCTGTAAGCATATGAAAGTCATACAGAAAAATAAATCCATCTGCAACTCTCACAGCTGACTTTCTGCTTTATTTATATACACTGAATTTGTCAATCCTCAAAGTAAATTGTATTTTTCTTTGAACTTTTATGGATTAACTTTTTCTGATGCAGACGACCACAAGTTTCTCTGGATTCTTGATGTTACCTCACTTTTAAACACTTCTACACCCCACCTCCCACCCTGCTTTCAGGAATTCTGACTCATTGACTAACATTTCAATAAGTACTGCAGGGTTATGAGTCTGCTGAAGATCCCAAACATGATTGAAAACTCCAGAGATATTTCCTATATGGACCAAAGATAATCAGCTAATTATTCATATTTTTAACATTGCATAGTTGATCTTAATTTTATGTTTGATCCAACTGAAATACTTTGTTCATCCTCTTAACTTACAGGTTGTATTAGTTTATCTACTTGCTGGGTTGATAGAGGAATACCTTTGCTTTTTCACAACAGATTTAATATTTATAGCTTGGTCAGAGAAGGCAAGGCAGTGCCAAAGATCTTTTCTTTGCAGGGTCTTCAAGATCAAGGGAAGAAAAATAACAAAGAAATCTTTACACATGGGTAATTTTCATACTAGAAACCTAGTCTGAATGCTTGTAATAAAGTGGTGGGCTCTGCTAAATGTACTGAAGGGCCAGGTGATGGGGTTACACCAGGATCAAGTCTATCACAGCGAAAAATAAATATTCTGAAAGCATATTCAGCATTTTCAAATAAAATAATCTTTTATGAATGTATGCTGCTGATGTGATTAAGTATAACAGTGGGTCTCTTTGGTTCATCCTACATTGCTTCCAGTGCAACTAGGGAGGTCATGGGACCTGTATGATCCTCTTATTAACTTTCCACTCACCTTCTTAATTTTATCCCAGCTCCCTCGATATCTTGAAGTATATACTTAAGTAACTTTATCAAATCTGCACATCCTTCATACACCTATATCCCTCTCTCCCTGGGCCATCTAGTCATTCTCACTATCCATCACTCTCTCCCTTTTGTCCTCTCTAGTGTTGGTGTCATGAAAAAATGCACCCAGTAAGCTTTGTAAAGTAGTTGGTGTCAGAAGGGCATGTAACCATAGAAACCAAGCCAAAAATAAAACTTACAAGCAAGCTATGGTCCCCTGACCCATCTACAAGAGCAGCTACAACCTGTTCAACCCATGCCAGCATGAAAAACAGATGTAAAACAATGATGGTGATAATGGTGCATTAAATTCTGTTTAAATCAACATTTCTGATCATCTTCAAACACAGAGTAAGCTTAGTTCCAAATCTCATAACAAGAAGGAAAAATCTGACTTGTTGATTTAAGTTAATCTATAGACACTTTTTTTTCATCTAAGGAGATCATTAACAAGTAAAGCTTAGATTAGTTTTGGAATATTTGATTTACTGTAATGTTTGCTTTTCCACATGTTGGGTTTCTCCAGAATGAAACCTGCCCGAATTTTGAAGAAAAGATGGTCAAGTTGTCACCCATAATCACACACAAGACCCAGCCTATAGGTCATCATTTGTTATTCCACAAACTACAGCCAAAATAACTAAAACTCTATCAAATCATACTAGCTGTCTTCAAGAAAGAAAGAACATATTGGATAATATAGTGATTGATACAATATATTTAAAAAAAAAGATGGGATGATCAAGTGTGACCTGAGTGCTAAAACATACATCCATGTATAAAAGATAGAGATACTTACAGAACTAATTCCTGGTAGATTGAGAATAGTGCCAATTACAGGTACACGACGTAGAAAATTTACAGCAACTGGGAAGAAACCACTGTATAAAACAAACAATAAGATGGTATTTTACTGGTTGTTATATCACATACAACATTAAAATGTTAACGTAAAAAGAGAAAAATAGCTCTTAGAATCTATATCTTTAGGATTAGAGCAGTCTGTTGCCAGCATTCAGCACAGTTTGAGGCTACTTTCTTCCTCTCCTCTCACTAGTGTCAAAGACTTTGAAAGAGTATTGGGCTCGGTAGTTCTTTGTTGACTAAGTGATAAAAAAAAAAAAGGGACTCTTTTAAACATATCCTACACTGAACATCAACCCTGATTTGAGGTAGTGTTTGACCACCAGAAACCCAACTCTTCAAAACTGATTTAGCTTCTTCCAATTACTCTATCATTTTCAAATATCTTAATTCTTACTGTTACATCTTCTCTCAAAGATGTTCCTTTAAATATCTTTTAAGATGTTAAGCAAATTCTTGCATTCTATTAAATAGAGTTTTCAAACCAAAAAGTAATCAAATTAAAAAAAAAAAAAATTATAAAATGCATCCAATATCTTATTTCTCGATTGAGAACTAAAATGTTGACGATTTGACACCATTCAGACCAGTGTTAAGCAACTCTCTATGCTTTGCCTCATGTAAGACCCATCTTCTTGGCTCATCTTCAGCTTCTCTATATCAGGAGTTGTTTGGCCATGCAGGCTTTCACTTTCCAAGAGATGTCAGTCTTAATGCTACCTTTGGTATCCTAATCCAATCCATCCTGAGTGTGGCTCAGCCATCTGAGCTATAGATGTTTTGTTTCAAGGATCACACTACAGCAACAAGTTTCACAGCATGACTCCTTATCTCACATTTTGTTGAACCAGAAGATGTGGCAGGTCTTTTTCATGTATCGTCTGTGGAAAGTATTGATCATATTTAAGCCTCCTTTTACTACTTAACAACTTTCTTGGTCATGCATTAAGACAGATTTGACATTGCTGTTACAGAGCTCAGTCTAATACGAAGACTGTATTGCCGAGCTTTCTACGATGGGGTGCTGAAAAGTTCCTGGCTTTAAGAGTATCATGAAAAGCCTTGTTGGAGGCCCAACCTTCTGAGTTCTTTTACAAGGCTTAAAAAAACTGAAGAACCGCTACAATATGTGTGAATCTAAGAGTGGAATATGGTGAATAAAAATCATAATTAGCTGATCCTCCTGTATTTTCTTTTACTCAAAGCAACACCTCGTAGATGTACCGAAGCCTTGTGAATGAAAGACCCTAAATATGTAAATTAAATATCAATAAAGGGACTTAACTCTAGCATAATACTATATATGCAAGGGAGGCAAGTACAAGTGAATTGCACTGAAAATTTGTTCTCGGTGAAAAATAATGCTTATAACTAGAACATAGGGACTTAGGTGTAAAAAAATAATGAACTTACCTAAATAATAAGAAGAATCCATACATTTCTAAGCACATACCGATGACTGGCCAACCGATAAGTACAATAAGTATACCAGTTACAAAGAAACCAGTTGCCTTCACCTTATGCCGTTGAAAGAAGAACCGAAAAGTCCTCTCCAGCCCAATGACACACCCCAAGCCACTTATAAATAGTATCTAGAAAAGAAAGAAAGTTTATTGATAAATCATCAATCATTAAGTACATTGTCTAAGAAATATATATATATATATATATATATATATATATATATATTTTTTTTTTTTTTTTTTTTTCTTTTCAGGTACACGACACTGCTTTTCCCCTTCCCAGGCTACAGGCCCACACCCCCAACACCCATACTGTTAGGATTGGCACTCTCAACGTCGGCACGCTGAAAGGTAGATCTGGTGAAATTGTTGAGATGCTTGAACGGAGATGCGTAGATATGTGCTGCATCCAGGAAGTAAGATGGAGAGGAGGTTCTGCAAGGTTCCTCACAGGCAAAGAACACAGGTACAAGATTTTCTGGGCAGGGAACACTGACGGGGTCGGGGGCGTAGGAATACTTCTAGCGGAGAAATGGGTGGATAAGGTAATCGAGGTCGTTAGAGTAAGTGACAGAGTACTTAAGATCAGACTAGTGCTTCATCATAGATTAGCTACTGTCATCTCAGCTTATGCACCTCAACCTGGGCTACCAGATGGTCTGAAAGACCAATTCTATGACACCCTCTTGCAAACTACCTCGTCGACGAGTGACAGGGACCTTCTCTTTGTGGCTGGAGACTTCAACGGTCATGTCGGACGTCGTGCTGGGGGCTTCCATGGCATACATGGAGGCTATGGCTTCGGTTCCCGCAACGAGGAGGGAACCAGACTGCTGGAGTTCTGTGATGCAACCAATCTTATGGTCTGCAATACCAACTTCAGGAAACCTGCCAGTCACCTAGTCACCTACCGCTCCGGCAGACACTCTAGCCAAATCGACTACATCCTCGCCAGAAATAGGGAAAGAGGGCGGCTTATAAATGCCAAAACCTACCCTGGCGAAGAATGTACCCCACAACATAGATTAGTAGTTAGCGACTTTGGGATCAAGGCAAAATGGGTGCCCAAAATTAGACAGGCGTGGAAAAGAAGGGTGTGGAAGCTTAAAGACCCTGCAAACGGACAGAGACTTAGAGACAAGTTACTTGAAGCATTTAACGAAATAGAAGGGGATATAGCATCATACAACGTGGAAGACAATTGGAGATTTCTGCGGGACAACCTGTTGAAAGCCACCGACCAGATTTGTGGGTGGTGTAAGGTCCCCTCCCAACCCAGAGTAACGTGGTGGTGGAACAAGGAGGTAGACAGGGCTATTAGACAAAAGAAACAGGCTTGGAAGGACTGGAAGAACGGTGGTAGCAGGGAATTGTACCAATGTGCCAGAAGGGAGGCTAGGCGACAGGTTTATTTAGCCAGAGGGGAAGCAGATAAGGAAAGATTTGCCAATGTTCTGCGCCGTGAAGACCAAAGACTCGAGGTATTTCGTGTTGCAAGACAGTGTAGGAGAGAGAATAGTGATGTTGTAGGAGAGAAATGTGTTCGCATGGATGATGGTACGCTTGCATTAAATGAGGATGCAAAGAAAGAGGTCTGGAGATGCCACTACGATAGATTGCTTAATAAAGAGAATGAATGGGAGAAAGAGAGCCTGCCTTATGTCGACCCAATAGAGGGACCAGCTATCCGAGTTGATAGTACCAGGGTAGATAAAGCAATTAAGAGTATGAAGACCGGGAAAGCCCCCGGCCCATCAGGAATCACTGCAGAGATGCTCAAAATATCTGGCAGTGTTGGCTATAGCCTAGTCACCCGTATTACGAACCAGGTGATACACGAAGGAGTCATACCCTATGACTGGTGTAGCAGCATCATAGTCAACTGCTACAAAGGTAAAGGGGACGCTTTAGATACAAATAATTACAGAGGCATCAAGCTGTTAGATCAGGTTATGAAAGTTACAGAGAGGGTCATAGCCCAACTAATTAGGGAGCGAATCAATTTAGATGAGATGCAGTTTGGGTTCGTGCCAGGTAAAAGCACTACTGATGCCTTATTTCTAGTGAGACAGTTGCAGGAGAAATACCTAGCTAAGGATAAACCTCTGTACCTGGCTTTCGTTGACATGGAGAAAGCCTTTGACAGGGTCCCCCGATCCCTTATCTGGTGGTCAATGAGGAAACTTGGGATAGAAGAATGGTTAGTGAGAGCTGTGCGAGCCATGTACAGAGATGCTGCCAGTAAGGTGAGGGTTGGAAATGAGTACAGCAATGAATTCCGGGTAGAGGTAGGGGTCCACCAAGGTTCCGTCCTCAGCCCCCTATTATTTACCATAGTCCTCCAGGCAATCACAGAGGAGTTCAAGACAGGTTGCCCCTGGGAGCTCCTCTATGCTGATGACCTTGCCCTAATTGCGGAGTCACTATCAGAACTAGAGGAGAAGTTTCAGGTGTGGAAGCAAGGTCTAGAATTGAAGGGCCTTAGAGTCAACCTAGCTAAAACCAAAATCCTAATAAGTAGGAAGGTAGATAAAACACAAACCCCTTCAGGTAGATGGCCCTGCTCAGTATGTAGAAAAGGAGTAGGTAGTAACTCTATAAGATGTACCCGGTGCAAGCTATGGACACATAAGAGGTGCAGCAACATCAAAGGCAGGTTAACTAGCAAGTTAGTTTTTGTTTGTGGCAGATGTTCAGGTGCAATAAAGACTGCAAACAAACAGGAAACAACTTCTATCTCATTCCAGGGTGAAAAACTAGAGGTAGTCGATAGCTTCCGCTATCTGGGCGACCAAGTTAGTAGTGGGAGTGGGTGCGCTGAAAGTGTAGCTGCTAGAATAAGAATAGCCTGGGCAAAGTTTAGAGAGCTCTTACCCCTGCTGGCGACAAAGGGACTCTCACTCAGAGTAAAAGGCAGACTGTATGACGCATGCGTACAAACAACCATGCTACATGGCAGTGAAACATGGGCTGTAACTGCTGAGGACATACGTAAGCTCGCAAGGAATGAAGCCAGTATGCTCCGTTGGATGTGTAATGTCAATGTGAATACCCGTCAGAGTGTAAGTATCTTGAGAGAAAAGCTGAACATTAGAAGCATCAGTTGTGGCGTGCAAGAGAGACGATTGCGCTGGTATGGACATGTGGTGAGAATGGAGGAGGATAGCTGCGTGAAAAAGTGCCATACCCTAACAGTTGAGGGAACCCGTGGAAGAGGTAGGCCCAGGAAGACCTGGGCTGAGGTGGTGAGGCAAGACCTTCGTACATTGGGCCTCACCGAGGCGATGACTACGGACCGAGACCTTTGGAAATGGGCTGTGCGTGAGAAGACCCGGCAAGCCAAGTAAGATCGTTGCCAGTGCCCCTGGACTGGTTCTTGTGCGGGTGGCACATGAGATGCACCATTTTGAGCGTGGCCGTTGCCAGTACCGCCTGACTGGCTCCTGTAGGATTTTCGAGCGAGATCGTTGCCAGTGCCCCTGGACTGGCTTGTGCGGGTGGCACATAAAAGACACCATTTCGAGCGTGGCCGTTTTCGTGCGGGTGACACGTAAAAGCACCCACTACACTCTCTGAGTGGTTGGTGTTAGGAAGGGCATCCAGCTGTAGAAACTCTGCCAAATCAGACTGGAGCCTGGTGTTGCCATCCGGTTTCACCAGTCCTCAGTCAAATCGTCCAACCCATGCTAGCATGGAAAGCGGACGTTAAACGATGATGATGATGATGATGATATATGTGTGTGTGTGTGTGTGTGTGTGTCACAAAAGTGATGAGAGATGCTGGCCAGCACTGCTTATGCTAAAAACAAGAGTTGAATTAACTCTAAAACTACTGAAGCGCTAGATTAATGACTGACAAAGGGAGGTAAATCCCTAGCGCACATAGCCATATTGCAATTTCGAATTTTGGTGTAGAACACCTTAATTCTCATCAGCAGAGAACATGGCATTTTTTCCAATCTTCTATCCAGCCTGCTGTCTTAGAAAGGCATAATACAATAATACAAATGAAGGAATGAGCTTCGTAACTACGTGATATCATTGTACAACGTACGTAGTCAAAACAAACAACCTTTAGCATAACAATCATTTTAAATGTGTCTGAACAGCAGAAACTCATACAATAATCATGACACTGTATGTAAATGGATTCTTCCAATGGATGTTTAAAGCAAAATCATAGCATACTTCATTTTGTAAAACAGTAGGGTGTGAGTTAAGAAAATTTTGCATCTATTTCTATTTCTAGCAGGTTGAAAATCCACATAGAGGCTCTCTTGAACAGATATAATTAAAAGCCTTCCAGCTAAGACTATTTGTCCTTTTTTTTTTATTATTAGAATTTAGGAATACTTTATTCAAGGTGTCTCTTTTTATGAGACAGTTGAGTATGATTTGGCTGCTATTTCTAGGAGCTCAAGTGTCAGTTCATCTCCACAGAAATTCCCTTGAAATTTTGGGGCAAGCTTTAACAGCTGAAGTATTTTTGTGGTTTAGGACTCAGAAAAGATGAACAGAAGAATAAATGAAGACATAGAAAGTGTTGGATAGACCAGCCCCCAGAATATTGCACCTTATAGATGAAATAACACAAGGTTTGAGAGAAGTACTAGCCCATGATGCTTTGTGTGTATGTGTGTGTGTGTGGTTGAGTGTTAAACCCTTTTCTTTAACCATATTTCTGTCAAAGTACACTGCTTTTTTTAAAATTAATTTTGAAATTAGTAAAGAAGTTTGTAAAATAACTTTGTCATTATTAAGATGGTATCTCAAACTTAAATCAACATAGTATTTTGATATCACTTTAAAGCATAAAGTTTGCATTCTAGATCCAGGGGTGGTCTTGGGCAGGTTGTTATCAAAATGGTCAAGAAGTTCTCTTTGTAACCATGAGGCCCCAGGATTAATTCCACTGCATGGCATCTTGTGCAAGTGTTTTATTTTTTTTTACCACAGTCTCTGAGCAACCAGAGCCTTGAAAGTGAAATTTGGTGAACAGAAACTATATGGAAGATTGCTGACGGGAATTTATTGGGATTTTAATCCATTAACATTCAAACTGGTCATATTCTACATGTCTTATATTCAAACTGGCTGGATCCAGCCTCTCACTCCTACCCTAAAATCTCATTCTAAGAATATAGTCAAATCATTGAAATTTTAAGGCTATGAAATAATGTACAATTAATTCAAAACAATGTGAATAAATAAGTATTGACATATGACAGGGTAGTCTGAATGCTAAAGGGTTAAAGGGCCAGCCTCATCAACACACTTTGTCACAAATTCTAATTGAGAATTACATTAAGAGTACAAGTGACTATGGGATACTCATTGTTTGTGGAAGCTAAGTGGTTAAGATATTACTCATGATCGTAAGATTGTGGTGTTGATTCTTGGACCAGACGTGTTGCGTTCTTGAGCAAAACACTTCATTTCATGTTGCTCCAGTTTGTTCAGTTGGCAAAAATGAGTAATTCTGTGACAGACTGGCACCCTATCTGGGAAGGCAGGGGAAGGGGGCGATATATATCCACCACAGACGCTGGGAAACTGGCCCTATGAATCTACAGGACTCAGAAAGGAGCTTAATCTTATTTTTTTTAATACTCAACCATTTGGCCCAGTGGAACTCAACTGTTTTTAACCTATGAATTCATTTGGTTTATACTTTATGAGAGTGGACCCTTATAACCATTCAATGTTTAAAAAATCCTATTATTATATTTTTATAATGAAATATTATTAAGAACTGTATTAAAAAAAATTTAAATATTTTGTGTATTGTAGAAGTACAACCAGTTTATTGTACATACATTTGAACAGTACCCTCAGGGGCCATATGGACCCTGGTTGAGAATCACTGATTTAGACTATTATTTAATTAGAAGCTAATTGAGCAGACTGAATACCTGAAATACTCATCATTGAAACTGAGAGATATCTATTTCCTTCCTTTTGCATTCGTTCTTATACTTACATTTCCAAATGCTAGCAGTCCTTTATCAAAAAAGAATAAAACTCCTAAGAAGAGGAATGTTATTCCAAAGCCAGCAAGACCAACACCAATTTCTGGGGGGGGGAAAAAAATAGAAAAAGAAATGAATTAGAAATAAAAACAAATTCAATTTAAGAAAAAAAAAATAGAAAAAGACTCCTAAAACCATGAATATTAATATATCAGTTGAAGGTGGTTTTATATCCTGAAATATTTTGATATGATAATTTAGCATTAAATCCAACTTTATCATACTTATGCCATTATAGATATCTGGCAAAGGCATGTATGCAATAGTTACAATGTTGGGTTTCATTAAAAAAACTATTACGGAGCATCACTTGCCATCATTTCTCCAGACTCCTTTAACCGATTAGTATTTAAACTGGTTATATCCGGTTTATGTTCAAACTGGCCAAACCCAGCCTCTCACACTTACCCTACAATATCATTCTAAAAATAAATAATCACATCATTGAAATCTCAAAGCTATGAGATAATACATTGCTAATTGAAAACAATGTGAATAAATAAGCATTACATTTGACAGAGTAATCTGAAAGCTAAATGGTTAACTAATTGATAAGCAAATTAGATGCCACTTTTTTTTTTGTCCAGTTTGTTTCCTTGATTGTTTGAGACCTTGCTTGATTGAATGTCCATTCTGGTATCTTATATTAGGTTTAATTCAGTTGACTTATGTTTTACTCATTTACAAAAAAATTTTGCATGACTCCATCCCCTGCTTCAAAAATCAATGTTCTACCATTTCCATCTTTATCAAATTACTACAGTCAAGGATGTAGAAATGGTGAACAGAGGTGTGGTCATTGCTGTTTAGTAAATATTCCTGGCATGACCACTCTGTTTTTTAGAATATGTAAAATATTTTATTCAATGTCTCTTTACAATTTTGAATATTATTAATATTGTAAGGTATGAATTGAGGTTGGCTCCTATTTCTAGCAAGTCAAATGACTATGAAGAAGTTCCTTCATTGACTCTTGATTGAAAGAGTAGAATGATGAATTAGATACACTTCATATTGGGTTTTAACCCTCACTGTCCTGTGTTCAAACTGCCAGCATTGATTTTACCTCTCATTTAAAATAATATCAATGACATACAAAGAACTTGTCAGAGTCCTTTCAAAGCTTTCCACAATCCCCATTAACCCTTTTGTTACAATATTTTTGTTGTAATATACTGCCTTTGTTTCAATTAACTTTGAAAATAATTAAGGATTTAATAAAATAACTGTCATTATTAAGCAGGTGTTTGGAACATAAATGAACATGAAATTCTGATGGAAGGTTTTAATTTAGAGCTCTTTAAAACTGAAACAGATGATGAGGTCACAGAATGCAATGAAAGGACTCTTGACAAACCAACTGATTCATCATCATCATCATCATCATCGTTTAACATCCGGTTTCCATGCTAGCATGGGTTGAACGATTTGACTGAGGACTGGTGCAACCGGATGGCTACACCAGGCTCCAAGCAATCGATATTAAGAACTCTTCATACAAATACACGTTCCACTCCTATAAAGTCTGGCCTTGTTCCTAATCAAATGTAATCACCATTATTATTTTTTGGCAGAATCATTTGAGCATTGGATAAAATGATTTGTAATAATTGATATAGTTTTTTTTTTAACAGTTGAGTTCAAACCCTGCTAAGGCCAACTTTGCCTTTCATCATTCCAGGGTTCATAAAATATAGTGAAATACCAATTAACTATCCACCTTCAAATTGGAGGCCTTGTATCTATATATGAAATCATTATTATTACTACAAGAATGTTATCTGTCATGTGATGGGTAACTTTGGAAGTATACTTTTGCCACCATGGGTAATATCAAAAAATATGGTATGCATACACTGATTATAATTTAACTTATTGTCTCTTATCCACTATGTTTATGATTCTCTCTCTCTCTTACAGTGTGTAGATATAGCATTCTTTTACTCACTGCCTGCCATGAAGCCTTGTATGTGCACTTATCCTTCACCTCTTATGTTAACTCTCTGTATCTCTCTTTTACTCTATATGATGTAAAGCGTGAATAGGGGAATCAACTAATCAATATTTATATTATTTATTAAGACAGGCATGTTAAATGCCTTGTGTTCTTTTATTCATTTCTTACTGGGGCTTCCATCTGATTCCTCCAGTCACACTTTACATCATATAGAGTAAAAGAGAGATACAGAGAGTTAACATAAGAAGTGCAGGATAAGTGTGCACACTAGGCTTGATGACTGGCAATGAGTAAAGGAATGCTATATCTGCATACTGTAAGAAAGATAAAATGATAAACACAAAGGAGAAGAGAGAATAAGTTAAACTATAATTATTGCATGCATAATGACAGAATCAGTGGAACAATTAATAAAATGATTTGTAGAATTTTGCTACAACTCTTTATGTTCCAAGCTGGAGTTTAAATCTTGTAGAACTTGATAAAATATGTCTCAGTTAATTATATCCATCAGCCCCTTTTCCTCACAATTTATAGCCCTGTGCTAAATTTAAAATCATTAGAATTACAACTGTTGTCCAGGCAGTGAGCTGGCAGAATGCTTGGAAGCATTTTGTCCTTTTCCACATTCTGAGTTCAAATTCTGCTGAGGTCAACTTTGCCTTCCATCCTTTTGGGGGGGGGGGTTCGATAAAATAAGTACCAGTTGAACACTGGAGTTGATGTTATTGGCCATCTTACTCTCCCAAACTTGCCGGCCTTGTGCTAAAATTTGAAATCAGTATTACAACTGTTGTTGAAGTATAGGGGTTGATTTTTACAGTGTCTGAAAATCCTGTGGGAAGCTTTTCCTCTCTAGGCATTATCCATGCTTGTTTCTATGGTGAAAATTTATGTTTCTTACACACTGATCTTCACTTCATGACCTATATAAGAATTGATATTCTCTTTCATATGTACACACACAGACTTGATAGACATACACATGCTCTGAACAGGTATCATTTCTTATTCATTTCTTCCTCTCCTTTGATAAAGGGCTCACCTGAACCAGTAGGCTACTTCTATGATTTTCGCCATACAATTCATTGTGAACAACTTCTTATGTTAATTTTTTGTTCATGCGTGTCTCCATTTTGTCCACCAGTTTTTTAATTCTTGGTTACCTGTTATAACCTTTCACCTTGTCTGTCTGTCTGTCTCCTATTTCCCTTATTCCATTAACACAATTTTACCTACCTTCATTCATTCATACATTCTTTTACTTGTTTCAGCCATTTGACTGCAGCCATGCAGGAGCACCAGCTTTAGTCAAACAAATCAAACCCAGGACTCATTCTTTGTAAGCCTAGTACTTATTCTATCAGTCTCTTTTGCCAAACTGCTAAGTTTCGGGGATGTAAACACATCAACATCAGTTGTCGAGCAATGGAGGGGGGGGGGCAACAAACAGAGACACACACATATATATAAATACAATGGGCTTCTTTTAGTTTCCATCTACCAAATCCACTCACAAGGCTTTGGTTGGCCTGAGGCTAAAGTAGAAGACACTTGTCCAAGATGCCATGCAGTGGAACTGAACCTGGAACCATGTGGTTGGGAAGCAAGCTTCTTACCACACAACCATCATGTGTGTGTGTGTGTGTGTGTGTGTCTGTGTGTGTATATATATATACATATATATATATATATATATATATATATATATATATATATGTGTATATATATATATATATATATATATATATATATATATATATGTATGTATGTATAAGCGTGTGTGCGTTTTGAGACTGATAGAATAAGTACTAGATTTAAAGAAAAGAAAAGTTAAGGTATCAAATTGTTTGTCTAAAACCCTTCATGGTGGTACTCCAGTATGGCCAGTCAAAGTTACATAAATATACATTTAGAAGTGAGTCTTGCTTGCACTTGTATAAATATGCAGGGATCTATTAATAACACGTGTGATGTGGGTTGCTGTAACTGGATTAGTGTTCATCTCTTTCTCTAACAGTTTGTGCTAGTGTAATGTTGATACTTATCTCCAGGACAAAAGGTAATTCAACCATGCCCATCCTGTCTCTCATTCAGAGACAATGTAACCCAGATGACACTATCCAATGTGTCATTTTTTTCATGCAGTTGAATGCGATATGAGAAAGATTTATTGTTTCAAGTGCGTCAAGCAATCAAAACGACTCTATTTTTAGCTTGTAAGTATGGTATGTGTAATTTTGATGATATAGCAAAAACCATCCAGTTAAGTGATGATGTTGTCAAACACAGAAGACTTCCTCTCACATACAGAAAGGGAGGGGTATGGGTAAGGGGAGAGAAAGGGACGAATAGAGGGGAAGAGGTGGAAGATAGAGAGAAAGGGATGAAACAGAAATATGAAGAGAAGATGGACAAAACAGAGAGTGTACTGGGCAAGAAGTGCAGAGTTGTGGAGATAGAAAGAGAATAGAAAAGTAATCGGATGATATGAGAAGGTTCAGTTAGAACCTTTTAGTTGAACGGCCCACCATAATTTTCAGTACAATTAACGTCGTTGTCAATTAACAAAAACTGTTAACCGAGAATGTAATTACAGCTAAGTTAGCATATTTCCCTTACACTCCGACCCTTCCTCTACTAGCCTCGTTCATTTGGCGTGAGGCAGTGGTTCCAACTAAAAACATTCCAAATATCGTCAACTATCCTCCTGCACTTACAAGAACCGTTCTTCTATGTGTACAAGTGTGTTTTACATGTCAAAACATATTTACAAGTGTTTCATAGTGCTGATGTCAACTCTGTAAAATTATTAGTACTGTCGATGTAAATTCCATCCCCCTATGTCCTGCGTTCAAATCCTACCAGTGTCAATGTTCTCTTATCTAAATTCTGAAAGTCCATTCAACGACAAAACACCTCCCACAAAACATTTGGGGTATCGTACCAATAATAGTTAACATACCTGCCATTACATGACTGACATATATAAAAAGATGTTAAAAAAAAAAAATTTTCGGTGTTGATTTCACGTGTCTAATTTCAATTCCTTTCACATTACTAATCTCTTTATTCGCTTTTAAAAAGTCAAATCAAACTTTGTGGATAGTTAATTGACAGAAAATTAAATCATGAAATCCAGTTAAGGAATTATAAAATTATTTGTGAAATGAAAGAATAGGGTGTCATTTCGTCCCAAGTCAACCTCGATAACCAAAAGCATTCATAATTCTTTTTGTTTGTTTTTGCATGTGTATGTATGTATGTATGTATGTATGGGGTATAGAATGTACCGGGCTATGTTATCCATTCGTCTGCTTGTTTTTTTTTTCTTGAGAGAGATTTAGCTGCTATTTTAAGCAGGCCGTGAGAAAAAAGTAGAATGTCATTCGGAATCAGTTGACCAGTCAACGCAAAGGTAAAGCAATAAATAAGACACGAAAAAGAGAAGACAATTGAGCGATGTTTTACTTACTTTGACAATCTGTTACTTCCATCATCTTGAATCAAGTACGTGTAGAATGACACTGCTAATTAAGTTATAATGATAATAATATAATGGGTATTATTATAAATATGAAAGTTTATTGTCTTATTTAATAGTGTCACATAGAAACACACTTCAGTACTGAGACGAAAAAAACCAAACAAAATGAAGGGTCGTGTTGTAGATGACTAATTTGAAGCGGAAGTTGGTTCAATAGGGGAAAATTTGGGGGTTTCTTACACCTTGCGTGTTTTTCCTCGCTTTCTTTCTCGAACTTACAATCAGACTTTAAATGTCGCTCGATAGACTTCTTAACATGGTTCACTTTTCTCTTTTGGATAAATGGTGACACAAACGAACCCGAAGATAGTGTTCGGTAATGTGACAACAAAAGTACGCAAAAAAAATGTAATTATGATAAGTCTTGTTTTCTTCTTTTTGTTGATATCACATAAATAATGGGGATTATGGTGGAGATGGCGACAATTGACAATTTTTTTTTCTTTTTATATAGAAAATATTAATTATTATTAATTATTATTGTTTGTAGTTTGTTGTTGATGAAGTGGTTGTTGGCAGTGGTGATATTAGAGTCATAGGGTAAATGTCAGCCGTTTGTCTTCTGCTCCATCCATTCACACTTTATAACAAAATCACTGGAATAAAATTAAATAGCGAGATGACATAAACAGATTACAAACTGGAGAGAATATGTTTAACATCCCAGATGTGAAATGCTGGTTCTTCTGCTGTGATTACACGCGTGCAGGTGTTGGTATGTGTGTAAATATGTTGTTGTTTGTAAGAGCGGCCGGCGACACGACAAAGTGAGTGGCAAACGAAAACGAACCAACGACGACCACTTCTGGTGTAAGTCGCTTACGTGGAAACTCATGCGTGGTCAAGGGACGTAACAACTTCCGGAAGAGGTAAACTTACCTCCCTTGGATTAGAGATGGTTCTAATCAAGGGGAGGTTAGCAAAGGTATCTTGTAATAACCGCATATATCAACTGAAACAAGGACGTGTCCTCTTAATTGTTCACCTACTTCTGTAAATGGATCTACGTCGGTTTCTACGATGAATGTTTCAGTTGTTTGAATAACTCCCTACTCATTGAACTGACTTGTAAATGGCTGAGTATTAATGTAATTCTCTGACAGAATTAGCATGACTGGACACTTATATAATCCATTTGACAGGCTTCCAAGCTGTTAACACACTGGTTCAAGATGATATGCAACTGAACCGAACTCTAGTTAATTGCGTATCGAACTTGTAAGCCATTCCGCCTTGCCTGTATGACAGTAAAATTAAAATGGAAACGCTTTTGCTTGATCACATTTCTTCTTAACACCATAATCAGGCGCTAACAAAAGAGCTTCTATGTGCTACTCGAGAAACTAGAGATAAATGCAACACTTTCCTCAAATTATACTCTACCATCTTCCCCTACCTCAAACCTCCCAGAAACAAAAAGAACGTAATATTGGATAATGTAACCCTAGATATACTATCTTTTACTTTTTATTTGTTACTGCGGTCATACTGGGGCACCGCCTCGAAGGGTTTTAGTCGTAAAAATCGACCCCAGGACTTGCTTTTTTTCTAAGTCTAATACTTATTCTATCAGGCTATTTTGCCGAACCGCTAAGTTACGGGAACGTAAACACACCAACACCAGTTGTGGAGGACAAACACAAACTAAAAGACACACACACACACACACATGATAGACTTTTTATACCTTCCATCTACCAAATCCATTTACAAGGCTTTGGTTGGCCCGAGGCTATAGCAGAAGTCACTTGCCCTAGGTGAAACTGAAACCATGGGGATGAAAAGCAAACTTCTTACCACACAGCCGCATCTGCGCCTATATCTTAAAGAAAAAAGGAAAAAAGAAAATAGATGGATTGACTCTGTTATGAAGTCTGCTTCATTAGGGCTAACATGTGACTAAAAAGACAATATAATTAGTTTAATCTCAAATGGGAAGATTATTAGATGTCCATGTATTAAATCATCAGGTGGTTATTAACTACATAGTTTCGACATGGTAGTGATTGTTTTGTTAGGGTTGGGGTTCGAAAATCTATAGCGAAACCCACCAAACTAAGACCGACAGTAAACTATAACCTTCGGTTGATGGAGTTTCTCATCAGTCATTTGATTGGCTAGAAATAACTGCCAATTTACCTTCAAATCACAACCAGCCTGACGTCTTGTGAGGAAAAAGAGCAAGTATACATTACGTAATGTACGTATGAAAGCACCCCCACGCACAAACTACAAAAAAAGAAATGGAAGAAAGAAGGGAAAAAACGGATGATGATGACTGGAACATTGTAGATTATCGTATCGAGTGGTGGATTAGCCTGATATGAGGCTAAAAACTTTCTCATCAAAACGAAGCTAGCTCTCAACGGAGATGTAATCATATCATAGTGTTGGATTTATGGCGATCTTTCACTCACTTTGGCCATGTATTTTATTCTTGCAGTAGTTTCATGTATTCGAATAGTGTGCATATGTGGATGCGTGCGTGTGTCTATAGATTTTATCCTTGATTATAATGACATTATATATATATATATATATATATATATATATATATATATATATATATACGTAAACATAATTAAGGGATCAGCAACAGTTGCTTCACCACATACCGAAGTTCAGAAATAGTAGCTACAGCGTTTAAGCACTTTAGCTGCTATTTCTGAACTTCGGTATGTGGTGAAGCAACTGTTGCTGATCCCTTAATTATGTTTATAAATCTGTAAGAACTTTCAAATAAGTTCTTTACCGATAACGGTGTTTACATACCGAAGTGCTTGGTAAAAATTATTAATTATTAATTTATTAATAAATTAATAATCCTTTACCCTTTTATTTGTAATAATTATATATATACGTATATATACACACGCACATGTGTATGTATGCGCAGGGACCTGGAAATACCTGGGTTAGTGTCTAGGCACGCGGTTGGCCCACTGCGAGTAGGAGGCCCTTCTGTTGTCGTCAAGATATACCCTTGGATGCTGTAGACGTAATGAGATATGATCGGGTAATGCGGTCACAAAAGCCAGTTTCACCATCCGCTCCATCACTGCTCCAGGAAACCCTACTAAGCTCGCCAACCTTCTACTCTCGCTCACATAATCATCTATCTACTCGCCCGCCCATACTGTAGGCATTGAATATCCCCTCCGTGTACGCGTCCTTCAGACGATCTTCAATCTTTTCAACTTTCTCCTGGTCCGCTTCGTCCATTTCCAAGTATTGATCCAGGGCACTGTTTTTTTTAAAGTACAACAGCTTAAAGCTAGCCATATCTTCTCTACCCTGCAGCTTCACCATGAGTCTCACCTTTTTTGATACAGGCCACCACATCGCCTTACCCAATAAACAGTCTCAACACATCGCTTTTGACTCTGATTTTTGTGATCACCGCACGTCGGCTGTCGGAAAGACAGGGGCGCAAAAACGAGAACAAAAATTTGAAGAAGAAAGGCAATATATATACATATATATATGATGATGATGGCCGTCCACTCGTGACCGAGGAAGACCATTGCCGACCTTTAGGAACATTGTGCGCTCTTGGACTAACTTATATTTTGCATTTGCGGCTCCGCTGGTGGCTAATGAGCCCTGCTCTTGACAAGCATACACAACTGCTTTCCCCATTCAGTATACGAGCCGTGCGCTTTCGCGCAGTTCACTTGAATTCTTCATGCTGGATACGTGCTCTTTCAAAAGTGTCGATCCCCTCCTTAACCTGCTTCCTCCATCCGTGGCGATGACAGGCATTGTTCTCCCAGTCAGTGTCCTGCATATCACGGGTCTTTAATGCGGACTTGACACAGTCCTTAAATCGCAGCCTTGGTTTCTGCCGGAGTCTCCTTCCATTCACAAGTTCTCCATAGAGCATCTGCTTAGGAATCCTGCTATCCTTCATTCTAATAAGGTGTCCGGTCCAACGTAACCGGTGCTTGTGCTTGCCTCAATACTCAAGATATCAGCATTTGGACTCAGCATTAGCCTGGACAAGACTGTTGTAATGTTCCAGCCTGCACCAGGAAATCCATATATGGAACTAGCTATCTTGGCTGAAGGAACAATTCTGAAGGTAGTAGACAAGTTTGTCTACCTGGGCAGCACACTCAGCCGTTCTTGCTCCCTGGATGAGGAAATATCTTTCAGGTTGCAGAGAGCAACTAATTCCTTCCGGTCTTATCAGTCTCGTGTCTGGTCCCAGCATGGCATCGCAAGGCAAACAAAAGTTGCTGTGTACCGTGCATGTGTACTGACATCACTCCTCTACTCATGTGAGACATGAGGAAATGGCAGGCAATGACTTCGAAGTTTCGCCGACGACCGACTTTCTGAGACTGGTAACACTTGACTTTCTGATATATTAAAGTTCTTTCCAGCTGAAAAGCGAAAACTCAATAACTAGAACATGGATAACAATAACGATAATTGTTAGGTATTGAACTTTAGGAAAATCTTGTATATTTTTACTGTTCCACTTACAGATTTTATTTGTAAAGAGTGTGTTAGCCGGTTTCTTAGCTTATAAATCCTAGCTTTTCCATACTGTCGCGTAGATATTTGCTAACTGAACCAAGTGCATCAAAAACGCTTGGCATAAATGTAAATTTATAATCAGGAGAAAGGGACTGAAGATTTTGAAGCAGTTATCCATAGAAATTCTTCTTTCTGATTTTGAAAGAGATGATCACATTTGCAGGGTAGCTGGCTTCCATGACTGCGTATACCTGTACTATTCCAGATAGTAACGTCATGTCTGTTACGTTTGCACTTGGCAGAAGATTTGAAAGATATGTTCCATCAATATTGTTTGTACTGACATGTATGTATGCATGTATGCATGTATGTATGTATGTATGTATGTATGTATGTATGTATGTATGTATGTATGTATGTATGTATGTATGCATGTATGTATATATGAATATGCATGTGTGTGTATATATCTATACACACATGTACATATACATACACACACATTTATGTACACATATATACGTATACATATATATTTGATATGTATATATGTATATATAAAATACAAAAATGGGACAAGAACGCAAAACATCCAGACAGTTAGGTGTATACAAAAAAGGGACAACAAAACATCCAGACAGACGATACAAAGAAAACAAGGACGGGTCTTTCGGAGTTTTCTATCCCCAGTCGAGTTCCAGATTATCTTTGCAATTTCGGCTGGTTATACTCGAGGTTGCTCCAATCTGGCCAGCCCCAAGGAAAAACTAAGCTAAGAGCATTAGATTCCTTGGAAGAAAGTATACGAAAACAAGGACGGATAATGTTACGAAAGTACAATGCAAATAGCAGGACATAACAGGAGGTGTAATGGCCCAGTGGTTAGGACAGCGAACTCGCGGTCATAGGATCGCAGTTTCGATTCCCAGACCGGGCGTTGTGTTTACTGAGCGAAAACACTTAAAGATCCCGTAGGGGGCGGGACGAACCCTGCTGTACTCTTTCACCACAACTTTCTCTCACTCTTTCTTCCTGTTTCTGTTGTACCTGTATTTCAAAGGGTCAGCCTTGTCACACTCTGTGTCACGCTGAATTTCCCCGAGAACTACGTTAAGGGTACACTTGTCTGTGGAGTGCTCAGCCACTTGCACGTTAATTTCACGAGCAGGCTGTTCCGTAGATCGGATCGACTGGAACCCTCGACGTCGTAACCAACGGAGTAATATATATATATATATATATATATATATATATATATATATATATATGTGTGTGTGTGTGTGTGTGTGTGTGTGTGTGTGTGTGTGTGTGTGTGTGTGTATTTGAATGTGTGTGTGTGTGTGTAGTTGAGTGTGTGTGTGTGTGTGTGTAAGGATTTAGGAAAGAGAGTTCAAGAAAATTGTGCAACCGAGCAAATAGGAACAGAAAACCTATTTCCACATTTCCTGAAAACTTGGAGTCTTGTAGTTGATAGAATATAAACACAATTTTCAAAAAAGAAAACCCATAATTTTTCGTTAATGAGATAATTAATTATTTCTTTGACATTAAGTTGCCATCTGGACAACTTATGTTTGTATGTTTCTAGAATTTTCCCATTAACATGCTTCTTCACTAAAATGCCTAACAATCACGTTTGTGACGTGCTAGAAGTTGTATTCACATCTCCCTCAAAATCGAGAAGAGAAAATATTTGTTTAGAAACAGAAAATAAGGGAGGGTGGTCAGCAATTGAATCTTCTTTGATCATAAGCCTGAAGGAACTGAGTTGTTTCGGGGTCAAACAATAACTACATTCAACAACGTCACCCCACTCTCTGTCTGTCTCTCTGTCTCTCTGTCTCTGTCTCTCTGTCTCTGTCTCTCTGTCTCTGTCTCTCTCTGTCTCTCTCTCTCTCTCCAGTCTCTCTTAGAATTCTATACGATTCTTTGGCGGTATGGGTCCGAAAATATGGTTGATATCTTCGTCTGCATACTGGGTTTGGATCGCTTTTTAGTTTTCACCCCTTTTATTCTACCGATTCAGCATGATAGAACGAACCTTAATTGGTTTCGCTTTTTTAAGCTATTAAGATCCCTCAGCAACCACACAACAGCAACGTTGTGCCCAAATATGGTGGAAATTCAGTATTAAGGTAGCCTGGAGAAACGTATGGAGTGATTATTCTCCCATCGGTCGAGAACTGAGAAGTTAGTAAACAAATACCGCGTTAGGTTTCAGTCGTGTCTTATATTGTCTCTATGACCTACCCCACTTCTGACATCAAATGGTTATAAGCATACATGTGTCTAAGAAAAGATGTGGGATCAGTTCGATTTTTGCCAATACCAAGCAGATTGATTAAGATTTTTCATATTAATCCCACTTTGGTTGTCTTTTCTGTAGTTACCATAGCAGTTTTCTTTCATCCCTTTATGAATTCATATACAACCTGAAAAAAAAGAAAAAAAAAAATTACGAGTTGCTCTGATTTCGCGCCCCCATTTTACACGACTAAGCGATACATACACGTTAAGATATTAAAAGTGCAAGATCTTGACATCAGCTGTAAACTTCAAAAGAAACAGGGATATTGACAGACTCTATATCAGAAGAAAAGTGAGAAGAAGAGGTTTAAGATCAGTGCAAACAGCCTTTGAATACCGTATGGTTTCACTTAGCATGTACTAAACAACAGCTGCAAAAATAAATGCATAAACAAAATACTGAGGAATGAGGTGAATAAAGTACTATAGGTCGATAGTGAACTCCTCAAGAAGCACTCACTTACTGATGGCCTTCTATGTGGACCCAAAAGCGCAAGATTAGCATATCTTAGCAAAGACCTGGAAGAGAAACACTCTGTATATCTCAGAAAGGTTATGTAAGGGTAAGTTCCTGTAAACTTCAAGAAGACGACAATATTAACATGAAGTATAACCTCCCTTAGGTGCGTGACTTAGTGGTTAGGTTGTTGTAACTATGATTTTAAGATTGTGGTTTCGATTCTTGGACTGGGTGATGCGTCGCGCTCTTGAGCAAAACACACTATTTCGCGTTGCTCCAGTTCGCTCAACTGGCAAAAATGAGTTATCCTGCGACAGACTGGAGTTGAATATATATATATATATATATATATATATATATATGTACATGCCAGAGAATCTGAGAAACCGGTACTATAAGCCTATTTATGGCTCAGAAAGAACCCTTTGATGCTTGATCCTTGATAGCCTCCCTTGGATTCATAATCTTCACATCACATTACATATCGAAGGCTACACTTTCGTAATCTATGAGCTGGAGATAGCAAAGAAATATCTAATGAACAAAAGAAGGCAGTGAAGTCCTTAAGTCCCAAGATGTCAAATATGTTCTTTTTCTGTGAAGTACATTATGCGTGTAATCAGCTGTTGCTGGAAAATATCATCGAAGAACTACTTTCCATTACAACAGGACATTGTTGTTAAAATAATATACAATGTCATTAGCAGGGGAGACTGCTGTGAAATATAGACAACACCTGTGTTATTTAGTTCACAAATTTATAGAATGCAAAGAGTATTAGTGGACACTTCGACCAAATGCAAACAGAACGAGCCTACTTCAGTTAATTTGTAACAGGAAGGAAAAATCATGTAGAGTCATAGAGATCGGCTTCCCTGCAGACGCAATTACTTCTAAAATCAGCGAGAAAGAGAATATTTAAGGAAACTGTTTTGAAACCTTCAGCTCTTCTACTCTGATTATAAATTCACATTTATACCAATAATCATTTATACTCTTATATTAATAAATGTGTAAATGATTATCTGAAAAAGCTAGGATATTCCAGCCAACAAAGAGGCTGGCTAGCATGCACGTTAAAGGTAGTTTGTATGCAAGAATTTTTTAAAGGTTCAATATGTAGCACCGGTATTTCCTCCAAATTCCAGCAATGGAGTTTGATTTCTTTGCTGGAAAAAAGTTCTCTCTTTGTAGAAAAAATTCCAATAATTAAATACACACACACACACACACACGTTTACACGCATACATACGTGCATAAATACACAAATACATACATACATGCTTACATACATACATACATACATACATACATGCATGCATACATACATACATACATACATACATACATACATGCATACATACATAATACATACATACAGGGGTTGGACAAAATAATGGAAACACCTTAAAATTTCAAGCAAATTTATTTTAATATTAGGTAGGATTGCTTTTGGCAGTAATTACAGCTTGAATTCTATGAGGTATGGACTTATACAGAGTTTGAATTGGTTCCAAAGGAATTTTGTCCATTCTTCAGCTAAAACAGTTCTTGTAGTGCTGATGGTGGAGGATAGCGACTTCTTACTTGTTTTTCTAAAATGCACCATAAATGTTCAATGATATTGAGACCTGGGGACTCTGGTAGCCAAATAGGATGTTCAACTTCACTAGAATGTTCATCGTGCCATTTAGTAACAACTTTAGCTGTGTGAATTGGTGCATTATCACCCTGAAAGGTTGCGTTTCCCTCCGGACACAGTTGCGCAAACATAGGATGAATTTGATCAGATAAAATGCTTAAATAGGCTTGAGTATTAATTCTGCCATGAAGGGAAACCATTGGGCCGGTGGATTTCCAAGATACAGCCCCCAGATCATCCTCCATGTTTAACAGTTGAAAGAAGGCAGTCTGGGTCAAATACTTTTTTGGCTGTCTCCACACGTATACTTGGCCAATAGTCGGAAATAAGGTAAAGGATGTCTCATCCGAGGATATAACATTCTTCCACTGCTCTAGGGACCAATTCTGTAGGTTTTTACTCCACTCTAAACGCTTTGCAATGTTTGTTTTTGAAAGTAGTGGTTTTCTGATTGCAGCACTCCAGTGAAATCCGGCTTTGTGCAGCTTCCGGTGAACAGTTTTTGTGGAAACTGGGTTCTCGAGGTGGTCATTAAGCTCTGCAGTAATTTTGGGTACTGTACTTTTGTTATCCTTTCTAACAATTTGCGTAAAAGTCCGACAGTTCCTGTCTGAAAGTTTTGGTTTTCTTTTGGAGTTTTGTTTCGACGAGGAGGTTTTCTCTCTTTCTCAAAGGCTGTCATTACTTTCGAGACAGTACTTCTTGATACACCAAACATTTCGGCTGTTTTCATCACGCTAGCACCTGCCATACAAACACCAACAATTTGACCTCTTTGAAAGTCCGACAGGTCTGTCATTTTAATGAATTTTAATTACGTTTTTCTGATGATATCTGAAAAGAAACAGCAATTTTAGCAAAACATATTAAGCAACACTAATAATAAATCAAAAACAAAAATAAACAAGCTTTCGGTGGTTTCATAGATATTTCAAAATTATGATGCTATGATGCTAGGTGTTTCCATTATTTTGTCCAACCCCTGTATATACATACATATACTTGTAATTATTGGGGCACTGGGATATGCCTAAATACCAATTTTGAGAAATTAGGCATCTCAAAAGCAGAAAGGAGAAAGCTGATTCGAAAACTACAGATCCAAACCATCACCGAAACTGTAAAAATCTGTAAAACTTTCCAGAAGTTTATCATTTAAGTATATATGTGTATATATATATATGCAACTATATGCATGAGAATACATACATGAAACAAAACATACAAGTCAGGAGAATAGGGAAGCTGATCAACCAGTTCGAAGTCAGTCATACACAGCAGTCATACATACATACACACATACATACATACAACCATACATACATACATACATACATACATTCATACATAAATACATACATACATGCATGCATGCATGCATACATGCATACATGCATACATACATACATAATGCATGCATACATGCGTGCACACATACATACATACATACAAACATACAAACATACATGCATACATACATATATACATACATACATACATACATACATGCATGCATACATACATACATACATACATACACACATGCATACATACATACATACAAACATACATACATACATATATACATACATACATGCATGCATGCATGCATACACACATACATATATACATACATACATACATATATACATACATACATACATACATACATGCATGCATGCATACATACATACATACATACACACACATACATACATACATGCATACATATATACATACATACATACACACACACACACACACCCACACCCACACACACACACACACACATATATATATATGAAACTTTGCATACATGTTACACTAACATCCAATTCAATAATAGGCTAATTGGATTTCAATAAAAATCTATAATATGCTCTCAAGGCAGGGTCGGATTAAGACCCATAGAGCCCCTAAGCACTTAAAAGGTTTTGGTGCCTTCAAGTGTATGTAAATGGTTCAAAATGTAAACGATAATAAACCATAAAATAATTGTTTTTTAATTGCAAAGTGTTAGAGTTTTTTTTAATTGCGAAGTGTTAGTAGAGATAAGGCATTACGAATATTAAACCAATTTCATTTCTGTGTTTCCCCCGTCCTTTGATGCCCCAAACACGTGCTTATTTTGCCAGGGGCGTTGGGCGAACAATATGATAAAATGAGAAGGCTGTAAAAAGTATTAATCTGAGGGAAAGATAGTAACAGAGAGAAGGGTGACTTATACCAGTGAAGACAAGAACATCGGTTGTAATGGGATGATAACATTATACAGTTGTCATATACACGCGACGTTGCATACATACTTTCGTAAATACATATATACAACACACACACACACACGCACACATACACACACACACACACACACACACACACACACACACACACACACACACACACACACATAGAAAGGTGGGTGTGAGGAATACGTAGCTTTAAGGCGGATTTTTTGCTGTCCATCGCAAAGAAACACTCACTTCCCCCACACGAATATATATACATGCATACGTACATGCATACATACATATGTCTACTATACACAATTTTAAACTTGTGATTGCCTGTGTGTACATTTCTAAATGTCTGTCTCTCTACTTTCGCAGGGCCTTCCTTGTGCTGTCACATATTGTGATATTTTAAAATTACGTCAAAATTTCCAAATTTGGTATATTGAATTTTCCACGCTAAATCCGATTTTGTTATTTATTTACCCCAGAAAAATTACAGAAAAATGTTACTGAGATTTAAAATTTAATCAGTTTTACATGATCAGAAAATAGGATTTGGAAGCTGGCATTTTCTTGATGATAGCTGTATATCATGAAATGAAAGCAAAATCATTAGGAGGAATTCTTATTAAACAAACGAAAGCAAAGCATTACGCCGACCAAAGTTGTAAGAACTTCTGAAGTTTTAATGAATAAAATCATGTGAAACGGTCGAACAGACATGTAAATAATTTAAAAAGTGAAAAAATCCCCAACGAAGTTTTTGGGAAAAATTGCATAAATCTGTCCCGATCAAGAGGCCTATCTGTCAGGGAAGGCATGCTCTGACATGGAAGCATGGAATAAATAGAAATTTAAATAAGACATTCTCCTTTACGATAAAATACGCTGGTCTTGGGTACCGCGTCGTAAGATCGAAATAGGGACCAAATATTTGTGAAGCAAACTTCTTGACCAAACAGCTATGGTTATTAGTTTTGCTAATTTTGATAATAGCTTTGTAACACTATTTCAACTGAATATAAGATACATAAAGGTAATTCTTTTTAAACACATGTTACCTTTCTTCCATTATAATTCAATCTTCGCATTGAAGACATGACGTTGCGTACAATTTATTTCCCGATCTAATTTATTTGAGTACAACTGGCGAAAAAGTCAGCAGCTTGTTAAATAACCTGATAAATCAACCGTTTATGACTTGTAACTACGACTGCATTATTTCTATGGACGAGACGCTCAACTCCCAACAACCCAGTTTACCTAACTGAAAATAGGTGCTATATCATAGTGTAATTCTTCATAACGAACAGTTGCATGATAGTAAAAATTATCAAGTGACCTGTTGCTTTCACCTATTTAACAGGTACCAAACAGATTATCAACAGCCCAGTAAATCGTTAAAAGAAAATATATAACGTATTTAGTGAAGGAATCTTCTAAACTAAAGTTAAATATTAAGAGAGAACACTGAATCAGTAACCACATTAGTTTCTCTTACTCTTGCTTATGTGAAGGCCCATGGCTCAGTGGGTAGAGCATTGGGCTCACACTCGTTAGGCAGTGAGTTCGATTCCCGGACCGGGCAGTGGGTTGTGTTCTTGAGCAAGACACTTTGTTTCACGTTGTTCCAGATCTCTCGGCTATAGAAATGAGTTGCGACGTCACTGGTGCCAAGCTGTATCGGCTTTTGCCTTTCCTTTGGATAACATCAGTAACGTGGAGAGGGGGAGGCTGGTATGCATGGGCAACTGCTGGTCTTCCATAAACAACCTTGCCCGGATTTGTGCCTCGGGAGGGAATTTTCAAGGTGCAATCCTATGGTTATTCATGACCGAAGGGGTCTTTACCCTTTTTTTTTCACTCTTGCTATAGAAGTTGTTATAATAGAGTTACATTCTTCATATGACTCCTCTCAAGTCAGGGCCCGATATCAATTAGACAAAATAAATAAGTAAATAAATAAATAACATTAACCAAAAGGATGCGGCCTATCTGATCAAATAGTTTACTTCGTAATTGTTGGATCTCGAGTTCAGTCTCACTGGTGGTAGTTTGTGCAAGTATTTTCTACCGTCTCCTCGAATCAATCAAAAATTGTTAGTGAAATTTGATTGAAAACAACATAGTGGAAGTTTGGCGGTTGTTTGTGTGTGTGTGTGTGTGTGTGTGTGTGTGTGTGTGTGTGTGTGTGTGTGTTTAGCAGCATGACTACAGTCCAGCAACCGACAACAGTAAGAGAATAACTGAAATTATAGAGAAAGCATCGACTACATTTGCGTGTAAGGAGTGAAATTGTGATATTGGATGTTATCAAAGATTTTGATTCATAAATTCCTTGGAAACTGTGTTTTAGAAATAAGTAAAGACATAGGTCGCAGACAAGTAATGAAGTATACTAATAACAATCGGTAAAGTGTTTTAATTTATTCCTTTCTGCAATAGTCACAAGGCCTGAAATTTTGGGAGTATTAGGAGGCTAGTCGATTACATCAAACCCAGTGCGAAACTGGTACTTATTTTATCGATCCCGAAGGATACAAATGCAAAGTCGACCTCGGCGCAATTTGAACTCAGTAAATAAAGATGGACGAAATGTCGATAAGCATTTTGTCGAGCGTGCTAACTATTCTGCCATAACAGTATTTCAATTTATTCGCAGAGATGGTACTTCCGAACTATAACAATGGATATTGTATAGCATGTTAATACAGGGTTGTACGGACAAGATTGCAGCTGGAAAGTCAAAATTTCATACACTTTTATTGGAGGCATGATTCTATATCAATTTGCTATCATCCTGTATATGCTTCCCTAATCGATACACAGATCCCTCTCTAACTTGCCGCCAACTCAGTCTCTAACAAACCACCACGGTTTCTGCATGTGATCTTCAGTATAGTAGATATGTCAGAGCTTCGTTAGTTTTACGCTGTTTATCTATTGTAACAACTGTACTTCATTCCTAACCCTTGCATCTGAGCACTAAAACGATTCTCTAATGCATGTCCATCTACAACCCCCAAAGAGCCCATAATCCCTTCGTGGCTCTAAAAATTGTTCGCACGTAGTTATGCGGAACCTGTATAGGCGAAGAAAGTTGCTTACTAACTAGTCCTACGATAGAAATTTGGAAATGCAGGACAAAACTTCTTCTAGAGCCGTAGAGTGAGACTCTCAAAATTCAAGAGAACTATACATATCTTTTCTTTTATTTTAGGGTAAGATCCAGCCGATAATTACGGGCCACTCAGTATTTCTCTGAACACTGAACCGATGTACCGGCTGAACCTCACTCTTAGAAACCCTTCCTATAACACTTGGGGGCAAATCACCCCCACCCCCAAATGAGTGATCTTTATTCACCACTGCTAATCATGCAAGACTACTATTCAAGAAGGAAAATAAACATCGGTACACACACGTCCCCAATCTATAACCAGTCCTTCTGTTTCCGTGTGAAAATAGTTTCTACAAGGTTTTTGGAATCCTGTTATCTACCACTCCTTAACCATGATGGTTCTATAAGCAATATTTCCGTGAGTGATGCTTCAACGTTTGCTGTTCAATTTACATCCAATTGATATAAGAATTCCATCGGACGGGGTTTATCATATATCTCCACACTTGTATGCGCAGGCCTAAGACAAGCTTTTTATTTTTAAATAAAAGAAAGGCAATTGCACAAGCAGGTATGTCTCCTCTCTCCACGGCTCCCGATTTTCTCCGAGAGAAATGTTACCACTTTAGGGGCGATACAGTTTGGTACCAGTGTTATTAAAAGCATTGCTACCACAACGCACGCAAGAGGACAGAACAGACATCACGAGCCATTCTGTCCGACGATCTAAAACCTCTGGCAAACACTCGCCATGGATTCCAACATATTTATCGACCCTGAAAAGGCTGAAAAGTAAAGATGCCCTCTACAGGATTTGAACTTAAAATTCAGAAAGCCAGAATAGATACACCCAAAGCTTTTTATCCAACCTTCTGACGAATTTACCAATTTTTGCCGTTATCGAGCTCAATATTTTACACTTCCTGTAAATGTATATCAAAATCCACTCCATTTCCTCAGTCTTATCACAATATATATATATAATATATATATATATATATATATATATATATATATATATATATATATATATATATATATATATATATATCACTGGTGAAAGCCTTAGCCGGAAGCCGATGACCACCAGAAGAGGGAGATAACGCCCACTGTTTATATGTTTATATTCGGTTTGTTTCCTCCTCCATACTTTAAAGAGGCCAACAAGTCTTAGGGTCTGATGATACGACATAAAGATACTCTTTATGGCGAGAAACTCAAGGTAACCCTATAAACAGGCCTTCACCAGTGATAAATATAGACTGCTCTACTTCTTAGAGTGTGCTTTTTCTCCGTTTTATGTTTTTCTAAAAAAAAAAACAACCATATATATATATATATATATATATATATATATATATATATATATATATATATATGAATATATATATATATATATACACATATCTATATGTCTGTATGAGTTAGAGGTTAAGAAACCATCTAAGGGATATGAAATATCCAATATACTACTGGATGTGTACCTCTGTATTTTTAACCAAGTGCTTACTATTGCATGGCAATATTGCAATTGAATACTAGGTATGGATGGGGGTAAACTGGAAATTTACCCAGGATTTATAAGGCAAATAAGAAAATGGAGAGGATATAAAATCGACAAATATCAGCATGTAAACATTCCATTATAACAGACACATGTTTAAGTGGTACAAGTAAACGAATTGCTGGATGTGTATATATATTTTATATCCTCTCCATTTTCTTATTTGCCTTACATACATACATACATACATACATACATACATACATACATACATACATACATACGAGTGGATGGCTGAAAGGTTCTTGGCTTTGGGTAAAAGAAAATACAAGAGGATCAGTTAATTATGATTTTATTCAACATCTTCCCTTTCTCAAATCCACATACTTATTGCAGCGGTCCTTCAGTTTTTCTAAGCCCTGTAAAAGAACTCGGAAGGTTGGGCTTCCAGCCAAGCCTTTCGCGAACTTTTCGGCACGCCCTCGTATATATATATATATACGGCCGTCAAGATATTCCCAGACTGATCAGTCTATATATATATATATATATATATATATATATATATATATATATATATATATATATATATATATATATTGACTATATATATATTGACTATATATATATATGTATGTATGTATATATATATAGATATATATATATATATATATACATATATATATATTTATAGGGTAAGCGCGAAAACCTCTCCATTTACCAGCCAACAAGAAAGCCACCATAGATTTATTGCTGCTAAAGCTGCCTTCTATGATGTAGTATTAGACAGTTGACAACTGAAAACAACAGGCAGCATGGTCATTTATGACATCTTTTCGATTATAGATCTTCTCAATCAAATCCAGCCGATGGTTAAATAACAACAACAACAACAGTTTTAAAGAAGCATAGCTTCTTTCCATAAAATTTCTCGCTGTCCCTCCCTTCTGTCTGTCTGTCTCTGTCTCTGTCTGTCTGTCTCTGTCTCTGTCTGTCTGTCTCTCTCTCTCTGGGAATTTATCCTGATCTTTGGAAACATATGTTTGTAGTCCTGGTGGTGGTAGTGACGGTGGAGGGTGCAGTTATTGTTTATTTCATTGTCTTCGTAGTCGGCTATCACTGGTGTCGCTGGCAGTAATGGCTGTGTTGGGATGCTTATGATTTATGATAGCAAAAGCTGCATGAAGCTGCGTGGCGTATGATGACAGGTGGATATGTAGGTGGGCGATTCTCACTTTTTATAAAAGCTGACACTTAATCGCCAAACTGAAACACCAATATTCAATTGTACTTGCACATTTGTTCGATCTTTCAGAAGTCTGATCGTCTCTACAGCCACCACGCACTGCTTTTTCCGGACAAGTGACTTCTCTTCCAGGCTTATATAACAACTAAATCAGCAATAGCAAAAGTAAGTTTTTACATGTCTTCTTTACTTTAATCTATCTAATGTTTTCTCTTTATACGCACTCATATATATATATATATTTGGTCAATACACAACTAACACTGGGAAAATGAACGTGCTTTACCGGTAAGCTACCAAGCATAGACTATACGACTTGTTATCTATTATATATAATACTTTTCCAAGAAGGATGGCGACAGTGACTGCAAAGCTTCGGTCTGCTAGCCTTCATCGGAGTATCCGATGAAGACTACCAATTGCCTTAACTTGTCTACTATAATAAATACGAGGATGAGTCAGAAAGTAATGCAATTTTTGTTTGCATCTCTATACGGCTGCACTGTACAAATTGAGTAATCTTTCAGTTTATTCATAACTCAAAATAAAAACAAATATATGCCTGAGGAATCTGCACAAAGTAGATGTAGGAGTTTTTAAATCAAAGCTGGACCTCTTCCTATCGAGAGTCCCAGATGAACCTACCTCGCGGCAGGAGGTGCAAATAAGAGTTGCTAAATCAAACTCCATTCTTCACCAAGTGCCACATATTGTAAGAGGCTGCCTGTAATAACAGTGTAGCAACACGGTGGTGCATCAGCATGGCCGCAGCTCTAAGCTGAAACTTAAAGAAAAAAAAAGAAAAAAAATATATATCGTAGTAGTAGTAGTAGTAGTATCAGTATCGGAGATAAGTGGGAGAAACCACGAAGACATTCCCCCGGACTCCGACTGAAGAGGTAATCGGCTGCGAATGATCCGTGTATCTTGTATCGTGTTTTTTTCTGTTTGCTGTTGACGCGCTATCGTCCCTTTTTCCGCATGTTGTGTTTTGATGCCTTCTGTTTTGTTGTGCTATTTCTGTTCTACCTTTGATTTTTATATATATATATGTATATATATATATATATATATGTATGTATGTATGTATGTGTGTGTGTAAGTACGTATGTTTCTTTCGGATTATTTGAAATTTTTTCTAATTCCTTTTTTTACCTTTCAAGCCGGTCACTAACGAAGTGGCAAGGCCCCTGTCTTTAAGTCATGACAGTTCTTGTGGTCCGCGGTTACTGAATTGGTTAATGGATGCATACACGTGTGCGTGTGGATAAACTTGCACCCATTGTCAGTATGTATGTCGTAACAGAACGCAAGTTTCATTGCTCTTTATGTGTGGGCTTCAAAGTATATTCCATATGCTTATGTAGTTGAGTGCCTATGTTCAGCCAGCAGCCTCGAATGGAGAATCACTGAAATGCTTTACAAACTTTTACTATGCATCTGATTCAATGTATCCGGAGAGTGCATGCGTTTACTATGTAGATATACATTTGTGTGCATGTGTGCATGTGTGTGTGTGTGAGTACATGTATACAATGTGATTGGTTGTAAACATGAATTTTTTTTTAATAGTTTAGTCATGAAAGGGAAACAGATGCCGTAGTAGTATTAGCGGCAAAAATGAGAGTGAGCACACGTAAGCTGTGGAAGTGTATTTGTGAGGCAATCAGTTGGGTCGCTTCTGTTTTTCATGATACAGTCCTGCGTATTTGTACTTTGCGCAATTGTACCGTGTCAGATGTGCGCATTGAGCGTCTCTCAAAAACTTTGTAGAGAATTAACAACTAGCAGAGGCTGATGTATCTTTTACCCTTGGAGTAGAAGTTTAGTGTATGATGATGCACTTTCTGCTATCATTTTGAATGTGAGATCATCACATTAGCTACTCGGAGGGATTTAGTTGTGTGTTGTCTGTGACTAGGGGAATGGTTGTATCATAGTTTTCTGGATATTAGTGGTGATTGTGCCTATCGGTACGTTATCTTTGGAAAATGACTTCGGGGACTATGTTTGATAAGGCAATGTTGGTTCGGAGTGACATATAATTAGTCACACGTGGAGGACGCTTGTATGCGGAACGTTATGAAGGACTGAGTGCGAATATTATGAAGGACAGCAAGTAGGTCGTTGATTTACAGGACAAAATGTGTGTAATTTAAACCTGGAGTATATCGGATTTAGTTACATCAGAGTGTTGATCAGAGAGAAAGAAAGAGAGGGAGAGAGAGGGAGAAAGAGAGAGAGTGTGTGTATGTGAGTGTGTTTGTGTGTGCATTTGTGTGTTTATCAGCATACGCCGCTCGCAGCGTAGGCGCGATCTAACAAGACACTTCCAAACCAAGAAACGAGAGACGGATGGAGCTCATAAACGAGACAGCTTAGTCACGAATTTCCCGATGTCTTGCTATCTTAAAATTTCTGAGTGAGAGCACGCCTTCAGTAGACCTGGCTTTACAAAAGCTGTACTAGTTACAAGTTATTAAGGAGATCGTGGGCCTCAAGTTGTTGGAGAAGGTGGTTACTAACGACTGTTAACGATTTTAAGATGTTAAAACAGAAAGGAGAGAGATAGGTAGGTAGCTGGGGTATCACATAGGGTGTACTTCTTGGAAATGGTTACACTGTAACATGTTCCTGAAGATCGGGACAATGTTCTGCAGAGAGAGAAATTGAAATGTTTGTTGAGAATAGGGGTTACATCTGAGACGCAACGGTTACAGATAATAGAAGAGACACCGTCAGGGCCGGTGCCTTTAATGGGACCAGAGATGCTTTCATATTTTACGTGTATGTATGTATAAGTGGGGATGTACCTGTATGTATGTATGTACGTATGTATGTATGTACGTATGTATGTATGTATGTATGGATGGATGGATGGATGGATGGATGGAGGGATGGATGGAGGGATGGAGGGATGGAGGGATGGATGGACTGATGTACTTACGTACGTACGCATGCATATATGTATGCATATATGTATGTATGTATGTATGTATGTATGTATTATGTATGTATGTATGTATGTACTTACGTACGTACGTGCGTATGCATGCATGTATGTATGGATGTATGTATGTACGTATGTATGTATGTATGCATGCATGTATGTATGGATGGATGGATGGATGGAGGGATGGATGGATGGAGGGATGGATGGACTGATGTACTTACGTACGTACGCATGCATATATGTATGTATGTATGTATGTATGTATGTATGTATTATGTATGTATGTATGTATGTACTTACGTACGTACGTGCGTATGCATGCGTGTATGTATGGATGTATGTATGTACGTACGTATGTATGTATGCATGCATGTATGTATGGATGTATGCATGTACGTACGTATGTATGTATGCATGCATGTATGGATGGATGGACGTACGTACGTATGCATGTATGTATGTATGTATGTATGTATGCATGTATGTATGTTTGTATGCATGTATGTTTTCGTCTTCGAGCTTCCAGATTAATGCCAAGAGCGTTATTGAAATGTCTTTTCTCGCGTTGTGTTCTTGAGTAAGACACTTTATTTTATGTTGCTCCAATCCACTCAGCTGGCAAAAATGAGTAGTAGAGAGAGCCATGTGTACATGTCTCTCTCTATACGCACAAAAGCACAAATATACACCCATGTGCGTATTCACTCGCATATACATACAATACGTGTACAGAAAAGAACTTGGCATGGGCATATGCGTGTAAACACACTCGCGCACACAGACATACTTGTTTCATATACATTTACATCTATGTGCGCTTGCATACACAAGCTTATTGACTCGCGCACAAACGCACACACATACACACTCACACACACACACACACACACACACACACACTCACACACACACACACACACACACAAACACATGTGCAAGTGCGCAGTCGTACGATGTATGTACACAGGCGCGCGCAGAAGCACATACAAACACACACGCGCTCACATGTGTGCACGAACACACACTCACACGCGCCTGCACACAGATTCAGACATACACAACAACACACAAGTGCATGTATTTATTAAAACAAACTCATGCAAAACGAAAAGAGACAGCGAAATATGGATGACACAAGGAAAAGAAAGAGAAAGAACACGAGGAAAAGATAGAGTAATAAGAAAAGAAGAGAAAGAAAAGAAAATGTTAAAAAATATGAAGAATAATCCTTTCTAGTAAAGGTACAAGGCCTGAATTTTTGGGGAGTAGGATAATCGATCTCATCGATCCAGGTACTTGACCGATACTTAATTTACCGACACCGAAAAAATGAAAAGCAAAGTCGACCTCCGCGGAATTTGAACTCAGAACAAAAAGACGGATGAAATGCCGCTAAGTATTTTGCCTGGCGTGTTAACGATTCTGCCAGCTCACTGTCTTTCTGCTAACCAGCCAGAAGAATGATAACAACAAAGTTTAAATGAAAAAAGAAGAAAAAAAGATTGAAAGAGAGGAAGCGTGCATTTGTGTATATATGTAATGGTATCGAAAGATCTGAACAAACGACACGATGGGATGAGGTGGTAATGGATACGTGTGTATGCGGGCATGTGTGTGTGTGTGTGTGAGTGTGTGTGTGTGTATGGTTAAAACATATACAAAAATATGCGTAAAACAGAGACAGGTGAAAGAATAACGAACTGGGTGTATTAGTTTGACGTTCAGGAAAAGCAAGAAGTCGTTTCGAGCTTACGATCTTTAACAGAAAGAGACGCAGAGAGAAAACATGGAAGGAAAAAAATTGGAGAGCAAAGCGTCTCTGAATTAACGGTGCTATATTATACGCGCGCGCGACACACACGCACACACACACATACACGTACACACACACACGCACGCACACACACGCACACACACACACATACACGTACACATGCACGCACACACACGCATATGTGCACACACACACGCACTCATACACAACACATCCATCACCATTTCATTCAAGTGTGTGAGATGAAGACATGTTTTAAAGGAAGCAGTTTCAAGGGTTCTCACACAGAAGCCATGGGCCAAGGATGCAATTTCTGGTGGTTTTCGGTACATCAGGAAGTCCGGAGGCGGTGAAAATGGCTTTGCTTATTTGTCCAGGTTTCCCACGTAACTTGTGGCCAATGTTCATTAAATCCCTAGCTGCCACCGTCTTGGAGGTCACACACTCAGATCTTTTCTTCCTTAGCGAAGGGTCTTTCAGGAATCATCTAACCGTGTCCACATGAAGACCTAACTTCTCCGCAATGACTTGAAGAGAGATGCCTTTAGCACTTTCCTTGATGACTACAGAATTTTCCACGTCCCATTGTTCTTAGAGAAGAGAGACACTAATAGCGTGGTTCACCCACTGAAATAAAAAAGAAAGGATGTTAAACAGAATAATGAAAACAATGGTGTTGCCTGCTAAGATCGAATATTAAACATTATTCCCTCTGTTTCCTAGAGAATGTGGATCCATAGTGCGCAGTGATGCCACACACTGATGTGTGAGTAATGGAATTGCCTGTGATGTTGAAGTGGGTGGCCTAGCATACTTGGTAGTATGCTTCGAATATGCTCTCGAATGCAATCAACAAGGCGTCGACCAATGTAAAGGGTGCTGTAAAGTTTGCATATGATGCTATAAGTTAGAAGTTCTGAGTAATATGATGTATCTCAGGTCCAGTGATGGTGGTGGTATTGTTAATGTAGGAGCAGGTATTGTATCGTCGGCGAGCACATTTAAAAGTGCCTGGTTATGTGGGATTGGGCGCGGTGGCGCTTCTTACTAGGAGATTTCCGAGGTTCTTATCTTTTTTTAAAAGCAATAAGAGGTGATGCGGGTAAGATTGAGGTTTAAACGAACGTTTTCAATCTTTCTTATCCTCCAACTTCTCCCTCTCTTCATTTTTTTTCCTTTTCATCTCACTCACGGTTTCACCTGCTTCTCCTCGTTTCATTACTCTTTCCTTCTTCCTTCTTATTTCTCATGCCACTTCTTTTTCACATATGAAGCTCACGTGCTTCTGCGTTCCTGCTTAGAGGATGTAAAACTCTGATGCCTCCCGGTAATTTCTCTGCTTTCAACTTTTCTCGTGAAGAAGGACTGTGTACGAAATGTTGAAGTTTTCACACCTCACGCCAAGTTTAAGTTAGTCTTTTTATCAACTACATAATACATACATACATACATACATACATACATACATACACGTACATACATACATAAATACGTACATGCATACATACATAACACAAACATACACACACAAAACACACATATATAACCGTGCATTTTTCTCTTGTTCGTATTTTACACTCGTTCTCTCCTTTCTCTCTCCTTAACGTATATAAATCTGTCTATCTTTTTCTTCTCACTCATATTCTGCATTCACTTCTCTCCCCCTTGACCTAATGTCTACATGTGCATGCATATATATTTATATATATATATGTGTGTGTGTGTGTGTATGTATATATATATATATATATATATATATATATATATATATATATATATATATATATATATATATATATACATACATACATATATATGTATATGTATATATATATATATATATATATATATATATATATATATATATATATATATATATATATATACATATATATATATATATATATATATATATATATATATAGAGAGAGAGAGAGAGAGAGAGAGAGAGTGAGAGAGAGAGAGAGAGAGATAGTTGAGGACAGATTTATGTTTATAAAAGACATATATAACAGACAGTAACCTTTTTCATCAAAAAATGCTATGAGGATAAAAATAAACCTTCTTTTCTATAATGTCATTCAATAAAGCCACCATCAGCATCAACAACTGCTTCTCTATAAAATCTAAATCTCCATGCTTTATCAAGTGGTCCTGCTTCATTTTGGACATTACTCTGACTATGGCAGCTTTCAAAGAATCTTTGGTGTTATGGGCATGTTCACTGACCTCTCTCTCAACAATGTTCCACATGTAATAATCCAGTGGATTGAGATCTGGGGAGTTAGGAGGACAAATGTTAGGGGTTATGTGATCGTGACAATTTTCAACCATCCATTCCTGTGTTACTATAACCATGTGTGATAGTGCAGAGTCTAACTGAAACACATATGGCCTTCCATTGTATACGCTGTCTATCCAGGGCTTAACAATTATTTCCAGTGCCTCTATGTAGGCGGCAGAGTGAACTCTAAGATCTTGTGGAAAGAAGTAAGGAAGCTCACATGTCCATTGCTAACAACCCCTAAAAACATGACAGTTGCAGGAAATTTTGTATGCATAACACTTAGAATGTCAGAAGGGTCTGCACATAGCCATCTGCGGTTTCCTCTGTTAACTTCTTTGGTCGAAGCTTTCTCGTTTGAGAAAAACCAAGTCAAATCTTCTTCTGCTGGACTTTTCAGTTTGTTTAAGAGCCTTTTAGATCTGATGTAGTGATTTTCTTTTGCTTTTTCTGACAAACTGACCTTTCCTCATCATATAAGACTTATATCTGATGTCTTCGTGGACAACATTTCTGACTGTTCCTTCTGACACATGGAGATCTTTTGCAATAGACCTCATGGGATTGTAATCAATGGTCTGTTGAACTTGCTGGATAAATTCAGATGTTCTGATGATTTTAGAGTGTTTAGAATGCATTTTATGTTTTGATACTCGTGATACGTTTCCATCTTCAGTCTCTTGCTCCTTACAAACTTTGTAGATGAAAGATGTGGCAACTTTTAACAATCAAGATATTTCTAAATCACTATGCTCAGCCTTTATAACCACATTAACAGAATGCCTCTACATTTCTTGAGTAAGCTGAGGGTCTGCCATTATTTTCTGAAACAAAGATTATACAGATTTAGCAAAAAATGCAGCAATGATCCAAAAAAGGTATGCCTACAAATACCTTACATCCCTGTATAATACACACACACACACACACACACACACACACACACACACACACACACACACACACACACACACACACACACACACACAGACACACACACACACACATATGTATATATGTATGTATGTATGTGTGTATATATATGTATCTATATATATATATATATGTGTGTGCATGTGCGCGCGCTTGTGTATTCCTCTATGCCATTGAACATCATTACTACATTACATTTTGTTACTTTAAATTCCTCCACTACGAATGGCAGGGGAGGTTGTAGCTGTCCAGATCTTATGTACAGAGCTATTGACGTGAAGCTTGGGTGGGTGGGGGGCACCTAGCCATCTTCGGAGGTATTTATTTACTACCTATCCACCTTTTCAACGCTTGTCATTGGAATCTCATACAGCATCAAGAACTATATGAGTCTTGGAAGAGGTCCGTGTTGGAAGAGCCATGCCCTGTATTTTCCCGTAAGCCCTGATCTTGGAAACCTTTTCAGCTACTCAGCTATATATATATATATATATATATGGGAGAATTTACAAATAATAACAACAGACGAGGACAGGTGGTGTAAATAACAAAAGTATATATTAGTATGACGCTCGGGAATACGGAAAGTCTTTGACGTTTCGAGCTACGCTCTTCAACAGAAAGAATACGGAGACAAGGAGAAAAACACGGAGAAAAAAAATTGAATAGTGTTCAGTCAACGGTCAATCATAATATATATATATATATATATATATATATATATATATATATATATATATATATAAAGTGTAGTATATTGCCACTAAAGTGTGGCTGACCCCTAGGGCAGGGAATCGTCAATTAATAATAGAATTAATAATTAACAATTTTGCCAAGTAGTTCAGTATGAAAAAAACCTTTATCGGTAAAACCATTTATCATCATAAATATACAGGGATTAGCAATTGAGTTGCTTCTCCAATATTTGGGCTGAAGATTGGAATAGTGAAATTTTCATTCACTTAACCATGAAACGATTCGTATCCAATTAACTAAAGACTTGTTTTGTTTACGCTTTTCCCTCCGGTTTTTTGTTCTATGTGTGCCATAGATATCGCCATCCGTTTTAGAGAAAAATTTGTAGTTTAGAATCAGTAGTTCTTTGACTGCTATTTCTAAATTTTCAGTATGTTGGAGAAACAACTCAATTGCTAATCCCTGTATATTTATGATTATATATATATATATATATATATATATATATATATATATATATACATACGTACATATATCTGTTTATACATATATGTATATACATAATATATACATACACATATATATATATGTATACATATGTTTATATATATATATATATATATATATATATATATATATATATATATATAAATATATATATATATATATATATATATATATATATATATATATATATATATATATATATATATATATATATATATATATAAACAGAATGAGATAAAAGATCCAAGGCTATGAATAGTTTTCAGAACATTTATAAAGAGGTCTTACAGTTGTTACAGAGACGGTGCGAGAAAATGTTTAAGTAAAAGTTATTATAGAGAGAAGATATGAAATACAGAGTGAAGTGGAGGAATGAAAACAGATGTGAGATACGTAAAGATATTGTATTTGCAGTTCCATTATTTAAGCAGAATGGTGTATATAAGGTACAGGAAACTTATATTTACAGCATTCTGCTTAAATAATAAAACTGCACGTCTGTTTTCATTCCTCCACTTCACTCTGTATTTCATATCTTCTCTATAATAACTATTACTTGAAAATTTTCTCGCACTGTCTATGATGAAGGAATATATAAAATATCCCGGAAACAGCTGTAAGACCATCTCTTTATAAATGTTCTGAAAACTATTTACAGCCTTGGATTTTTTATATCATTCTGTTAATTCTTACATACACCCATGCTAATTAATACACGACCTACGTTGGGCTCCCCATTCATATCATTATCGAACCTGGAGCCTAATTATAGTCTGTCCATAGCACTTACTCAGCATTACCTGACATCTTTGGGTCTTCTTGACACCAATACCTCATGTATATATATATATATATATATATATATATATATATATATATATATATATATATATATATATATATATGTATGTATATTCATATATATGTTCATCACGACTAGAAGATCCTGTCGTCTCTATCTAGAGTAAGGGCCAGTACTGTAAAAGCTCACGTCTCAAGGGATCACTAATTTTCAACACGCGGTCAAGCAGCCTCAGAGGTCTGCGTGGAGTAGATGTGAATGTGTTCAAATAACATTTGGACATATTTTTATCTGAGTTACTAGATTAAGCCACATTGTGGCAGGAAACACAAAGAAGACCAGCTCTGTCCAACTCGCTACTTCACCAGAAACAGTTCTCAAGAGAGAGAGAGAGAGAGCGAGAGAGGGGGGCGACAGAGGGAGAGAGAGGGAGGGAGATAGAGGGAGAAAGTGAGAGAGCGGGTAGTGAGTGTAAAATAAAACCAATTACTCTAACGGCGGTGTCCTAGCATGGCAACAGCTTCTAGCCGAAGCCAGTAAATATAAAGATATATATATGTATGTGTATATATATATATATATATATATATATATATATATATATATATATATATATATATATATATATATATATATATATATATATGTATATATATATATATATGTGTGTGTGTGTGTGTGTGTGTGTGTGTGTGCATGTGTGTATATATATATATATATATGTGTGTGTGTGTGTGTGTGTCTGTGTGTGTGTTTGTGTGTGCGTACAGGGTACGATGAGGAAATTGCGACCATTTTATATTTTTGATTTCACGCATGCTCATAATTTGTTTTCTATTTTGTCGACTAGACAGTATAGTTGGGTCAGTTGGGCACCGTCTGTGAGAAAAACAGCATCATGATGCAATTCACATTTTGGAGCAGGCTTGTCTATGTTATTTAGAAGCTCGTTTTGCAACCAACTAGTTGCGAGTTCAGTCCCACTGCGCGGTACCATGGGCAAGTGTCTTCTACTATAGAGAGAGAGAGAGAAAGAGAGATAAATGGGTAGGTGACGAGAGCATGGGGGAAGGAGATGAGGCAGGCGTAGTGCATGGAGGGAGAGACCTGTTGTGGTGGTGGCAGTGGGGTCAAATATATATGTGACAGACTTTCATGCAGTTTTCGTCAACAACATACGCCTAATTGGATTTAAATTTTACATTTAGTATAAAAAAATGTTTCAATTTTCGGTAAGAAATGTTTGGCACACATACTGCGCTTCCAGAACGTATTTTTCTTGAGTTGGGCGCGTCTTCTCGTGAATTACATGTTACTAATCCTCCTGGTCTCTTGTGACCTTTTCCGTGACTTTCAAAGTCCTGACATCACCTTTCACAACTTTGTTCCATGTTGTCTTGCATCTCCCTCATCTGCAAACTCCATCCACATTTAGTGATCGGCCCTTCTTTATACGACTGTCCTTATCCATGTCCCTATCAGAGCAGTCTTCTCTCTTGTTCTCTATATCTGATTCCTCTTATGCCCCGTCTTTTTTCTCAGTACATTTATACTACGTCATTTATGCACAGTTACATTGCACATCCAGCGAAGCATGCTCACTTCATTTCATTCGTCTTCTCAAGTCCTCTGTATTCAAGGCTCGTGTCTCACTGCCATGCGCCATCACAGATCTAACACAAGCGTCATACAATCTTCTTGTCCCTTTGAAGGGAAAGCGTGTTGTTGCCAGCATCAGTAGAAAGTTCTTATCCTGGCTGCTATACATTTGAAGCAACCACCTCCCCTAACAACTATGTCTCATAGGTAACAAAAGCTACTGACTACGTCTTGTGAGCAATAAGAGCATATGAAATATATAAATGTATTTATATATACACACACGCTTAAAGGTAAAGACCCCCTTCGGTCATGACTGACCATGGGATCGCGCCTAGAAAATTCCCCTCCGAGGCACAAGTCCGGGCAAGGTTGTTTATAGAAGACCAGTAGTCACTCATGCATATCAACCTCCCCTCTCCACCAATGTAATCCAAGGGAAAGGCAAAGGGGCCGATACAGCTTGGCACCAGTGATGTTGCAACTCATTTCTACAGCTGAGTGAACTGGAGCAACACGAAATAAAGTGTCTTGCTCAAGAACACAGCACACATTCTGGTCCGGAAATCGAACTCACTACCTCATGATTGTGAGCCCGATGCTCTAATCACCGAGCCATGCGTCTTCACGCATGCGCTTATTTACATATATTAACATATTGATATATTATATACGAGGGGTATATGAAAAGTCTTGAGCCTCAAAAAAACAAAACAAAAAAACATGGTACAAGACTTCAAGGCTCAGAACTTTTCATACACTCCTCGCATATATATATATATATATATATATATATATATATATGTGTGTGTGTGTGTGTGTGTGTGTGTATGTATATGTATATATACATACACACGACAGGCTTCTGCACACTTTCCTCATCCCAGCTTTACTCACAAATCATTGGTTAGTTCAGGGCCATATTAGAAAGTACTTGTCCAAAGTGCCGTGCGGTAGTACTGAACCCAGAACCACAAGGTTATGATGCAAACTACTTAACTGCGCAGTGATGCCATCATAAATACTGTAAGGAATTTAAGTGTATATTTCACCGATTCCTACCAATTTGACCCATCCTACTCTTCATATGAAAATGGATATGAGAATTTCACTTCATATTTGTCGTCTCTTATTTACTTTCAGATGAAGCGAAGCATTTTGTTTCTTGGAATTATTGGCATGGTACTATTGTCTTTTGCAAGTGCTGCATTTATGCCCGAAATGGATTTTGAGTAAGTGAATTTTACTTTGTAATCAAAATAAAACGTTATTGGAAACAGAAATATATTATTTCTGCCGATTATAGGCACGAAATCTAGTGGAGGTGAGTGGGTGTCTAGTTGATTACATCGACCCCATGTACAAGGAAAATATAAAAAAAAAACTGAAGTCCGAGGAAATTAGTTATGTAATAATAAATCTCTGCGATGTATTCATCTTGCAAGTGATTTGATTTGAATCTGTCTGTAAGTGGAAATTGAGCAATTTCTGTGTGTGAGACTCACTGTGGTAAACATAAACGTTTGTATGCTGTGATACTTGAACTTATTTATTTCAAGAATATCATTATCTCGTTATATTTTATATGAGGGAGTGCTTAAAATTCCTGGCTTTAAGGGTATCGGGAAAGGACTGATTGGAGGCCCAACCTTCCAAGTTCTTTTACAGGGCTTAGAAAAACTGAAAGACCACTGCAATAAGGGAGTGGATCCGAGAGGGGAATATGTCGAATAAAATCATAATTAGCGTATCTTCCTGCATTTTCTTTTACCCAAAGCCAGGAACTTTCCAGCACCCCGTTCGTATACTAAGCGAAAATCCTTGTTGTTGTAGTCGCCTCTGCCTATTACATTACTTGGATTTTGTTGCTCCCCGCTAAGTTGGTGACTCCATCTGTGCCACCCGTACGAACCGGATAATAATGGTTTCAAACTTTGGCGCAGTTGTTCTCAACCGAGGTCCATATGGCCCCTAAGAGTCTACATAAGACAAAATAGTAAATTATGGATCCACAATAGTATTTTAAGGGCCCCTGAAAAAAACTTGCTTTAGATATATGTATTTGTATGTATTGCAAGAAACAGTTAGGTTTCTTTCTCTAACATTTTACATAGTTCAATCTACACAAATTAATGTGTGAAAAAGAAAATGGGAATTGTGAAAGAAGTTTCTCTAAAAATATGGGGTCCACCAGAAGAAAATAGTAATAAAAGGGATCGATTGATAAAAAATGGTTGTGTACCCCTGTTATAAAGGAATAAAATATAGTGGATTGAATTAATCTATCTATCTATCTATCTATCTATCTATCTATCTATCTATCTATCTATCTGTCTGTCTGTCTGTCTGTCTATCTGTCTGTCTGTCTGTCTGTCTGTCTGTCTGTCTGTCTGTCTGTCTGTCTATCTATCTATCTATCTATCTATCTATCTATCTATCTATCTATCATGCTAACATTAAAATATGAAATTATACGTATGTATATACATTTAAGTTAACTTCAGCTCATTTATATGCAGTATATGATACGCTAACGGGATCAGAGGAGATACCGTGTTTTATAAATGCTCTGACTTCTATATCGATAAATAAGTTTCTAGATCTTCAAAATACTGTATCATCATGTTAAAGATTTAGATATGTCTTCGATTCCGTGAAACTATCAAACATATGTTGTGACAAGCTGAGCGGAATTCGTTTGTCTTTTAGCTGTGACCCAGCAGAAATCAAGGCTACGATTGTTGAAGGCACATGAAATATGGGGCGTCTGTTGGGGAAGCAATGATTATCATCGAATGGAAGAAGCTTCGTCTGCAATACCAATATCTGTGTACATGCATGTTTATCAAAAACTGGGGGCCATTAGTCATCAGCATAGTCATAAGTGTAAAGTATAAATTTGTCTGAGTGCATAATGTCAGAGATTATCTTTCTCGGTCACGCGTGTGTGCGTGTGTGTATATATATATATATATGTGTGTGTGTGTGTGTGTAGAACGTTGAATAGTAACACACGAGTTGATATGTATAAGGAAAATAAGACAAAGTAGAACATGCTAAAATGATTTTATCATAAAAAGAACATTTTAGTACTGGTTTCAGTCTTTGCGACTTTTTCAACTTAGAGTAGGGCATGAAAAACAATTAAATTGTGGAGAAATTAAATGAAATATATTTAAAAATATTTCCATAGTTTTCAAATGCAAGGGACATTTTTTCTTTTTCTTGTCTGTCTCTGTCTCTCCTTTTTACTGACATGAGTAAAAAGGAAAGACAGAGACAGACAGAGAAAAGGAAAATGTCCCTTCCATTTGAAAACTATGAAAAAAAAAAAAGATTTCACTGAACTTTCAGTTTCAATAGAATTAAATACTAATGAATGATATTGCTGAGACCCCCTTCGGTGATGCCTGACCATGGGATTGCACCTAGTCCGGGCAAGGTTGTTTATGGAAGACCAGCAATCGTCCATGCGTACCGGTCCCCCTTCTCCACGTTACTGATGTTATCCAAAGGAAAGTCAAAGGCTGATACAGCTTGGCACCAGTGACGTCGCAACTCATTTCTACAGCTGAGTGAACTGGAGTAACGTGAAACAAAGTGTCTTGCTCAAGAGCACAACACGCAGCTCGGTCTGGGATTCGAACTCGCAATCTCACGACCGTGAGCTCGACGTCCTAACCACTGAGCCAAGCGCCTTCACAATGAATGATATATGTATTAAGTATAATATAGATTGTTATTGTATATTTTTCTATCATTTATTGCACAGACAACAAATCATCCTTTCCTTCTTAAATGCCTTTCGTTCCGTGGAATATCCACATGCCCAGCTAGTTATATTATGTTATATATATATATATATATATATATATATATATATATATATATATATATATATATATATATATATATATATATATATATATATATATATATATATATATATGTAACTGTATACATTACATATCTATATATTTAAATGTGTGTATATAATACACATACTACTCATAACTTCTACCAGCCCAAATCCCAGCCACGGTCTAAATGTATGATTATTGAAATCCATGTTCATTAGACGGTAAATGTTTTATTCACTGCTCAAAAGTGCAGTCAGTTAACTGATTGTTGTGAATTATACATGTCAAATGGGAAGCACGTTGAAATTAAGGTACAATTAACGTGTGTGTACTTTCAGAAGTTCAGCAAGTCAAACACTGAACTATTTAACTCTATTATTGTCTTAAAAAAGCAATAATTACCATTTCGATATTAAGTGGAAATTATAGACAATGTAAAAACCAATAATCGAAGTACTAATTTCTGTATCCATTGAATTTTAGAGAAAATTAGGATCTTTGTAATGAGTAAGAAAAAAAAGCAAAAACAAAAAAAATAAATTTGCATATTCTGTGTATCTTCACTGTTACTTTTTAATTTAAAATTCTAACTCCTCACCCCGGTTTGATTTAGGATTTATCTAGACTTGATTATTTCCCTTACAATAATTACTGCCAGGGTCCCAGGTGTTCAAAATATGCTATTTTATTCCATAGTTTAAAAGTCAATCGAAAGAATCCAGAATTATTTCATTTAGCAAATACAAATCGCATTTTTTACTTCTATATTATAAGAGCCCTAACCATCATTTTTGTTAAAAAATCTTAGATATTCCTCCTTTATCTTAATCACGCAATTATCTTTTCTGTCGGTTATATTTCACTAATATATTATATATATAAATTTGTAAAAATATAATTTTATGACAATTTACCCCTATAATTTTTATTCTTCGAATGTTTTGATTTAAAAAAAAATGTTTTAAGAATAGATTTAAAATTGTTAATATTCAATTACGAACAGGATAACATTTCCTCCTATTTTTTTCTTTTCTGTTTCTGATTTTAGGAGCTTAGAGAGCGGGGGCTTAACAGAGGAAGAACAATCACGTGCCAAGGTGTCGCAAAAAATGCTTCAATTTATTAAGAAAGAACTCGATAATGAACAATAACCCCACTGAAATAGTAAGCCATTCGTTTAGTCTTTCTCTCCCCCAACCTCTCTTTTCTTTTATTTCATTGCTTTAAAAAGAATAGTTCTCCATTTCTACTTATCTGTTTATTTATATACATTTAGATGCGCAAACATGGAACACGTCATGCATTCTACTATTCTATTACCAGCTTTAGCTAGAGACTGCTCACGCAGGGACACCGCTATTAGTGTCAATGCATGTTCATTTTAGACTCACTTCTCGATTCTGTTTCTGGAATCGGTTCTGGTAAATTAGTGAACTGATAGAGCTACCCTTCTTTTCGTTTCTTGCCGTGATGTGGATGCATCGGTATGTCAGTTTAAAACTTTTCTGAACGCTCGTTTTCTTACTCCAGATGGAAATGGCAAGATATTTGCCATCTATGCAGTGGTGTCCAGTTCGGTGGTTGGTATAACTTTCAATCCCAAAGTTGGGTGCTAGACCCTCCAGGATCTTCCATATGTATATATGACTGTATATCTTTCGTGCCTTCTTTCCAGGGTGTAGAACCTCAGCTCTTTCCTGTCTCTCTCGATAGTTCATCTGTTGCACCGAGATAATGTTCTTGGTACAGTGGTGCTGTATTACCTCGAATTCTGCAGTTAATTTGACGTACTGTGGCTGCCATAATAAGAAACAGTAGTGTGAGGGACAGCAAGATTTAGCTGGTATACAGTCACTGGATGTCTGTCGCCGAAGAAGTCATGTAGACTGAAATTACGTGATATGACAGTTCTCATAACAGACGATTCTCGTCTTTTACAATATGTCTGTGCTTTTATGCACCATGCTTCTATATGAGCGGTCTAACAAGACACCCACGTTTAGTTGGATATAAAGATTACCTATTGTTATGTGCTATATTTTATGGTTAATGGTAATGAAACTTAATGTGTAAAGACAATATATCGAATTTGCTTTATGTCGGTCGTATTTTTCATGGATGAAGTGTAAACAACTCAAATTACTGAAGAAAACAGAGTGGTGTAAATTTACTTTCAATGTTGCTTTCAACATTACGCGTGCTCAATCTTTTACTCTTTAATAAACATAGAAATATGATATGGTTAACTGAATGAACTTTAGTATATTACTGGTACTTAATTTATAAACGCTACAGGGATGAAACACAGAGTGGATTCTGTTAAGATTTGAACTTAGTACGTTAAGGGACGAAACTAAATGCCAGAAATTTTCAATATTTTGTCCGACATTTTAACAATTCTGTCTACAGTACCCTAAAGTTTATTACCGCTGAGTCTGTCATTACTACGCTCTAAATGTTCATTAGACATCTAGAACACCATTGCTTGTATTATTTTATTATACTCCATTACATTCTAAGTTCAAATTCCATCGAAGTGAATTTTATCTTTCATTCTTTCGAGGTCAATAAAATAAATCATCAGTGAAGTATAATCGGCTGCAATCTTCCCTCAAATTTGAGACTTTGTTCGAAATCTATAATAGAGATTTCTTATATTGATATAGTTTCAATGATTTTAGAAGTGTATGGACGATTGAATAGGAGCCAATATCAACTGGTAATTATTTTATTTAATACAGCAGGATTTTAGTTTTATTTTTAAAGATCTGATTCAAAATATGAAAAAAAAAAGAAAAAAAGAAAAGGATATTGCTAAATAATGCAAATAATTTTCATGTTTCACTCTGCTAATTCTTCCAACATATCATTAATTCTAATTAAAGGCGGCGAGCTGGCAGAATCGTTAGCATGCCAGGCAAAATGCTTAAAGATATTTTGTCTGCCACTATGTTCTGAGTTCAAATTCCACCAAGGTCGACTTTGCCTTTCATCCTTTCGGGGTCGATTAAATAAGTACCAGTTACGCACTGCGATCAATGCAATTGACTTAGTCCCTTTGTCTGTCCTTGCTTGTCCCCTCTATGTTTAGCCCCTTGTGGGCAATAAAGAATTAAATAATTATCGATTCTAATAATATCTCCATCTTTTTGTATTTCAGTTTCAGCAAGTTATCTCAATAAGAATAAACACCATAAACATCTTCAATGATTTAAGAAAAGCATGGAGATGGCAACTTTTGTTTTCCCCCGCTACAAATTTATCCTCTTGTGATTAAGATAGAAATTATTGGCGTTATAATTTTTATTTATTAATACATTTCATTTTCAATCGGTTTCGAAAATCCTTTCACTACATGCGTTTAGTTGTTGAAAATTCCTTCTGAAATTCTGTTTATTTATATTAAGTTATGCAATGTACTAGAAAATATTAATAAAAAGATGCATTAAATTAATCTATGTATATGTCATTTTTAAAGAATGATTATTGCCTTTTTTGGTTCTTTTTACACTACTGAGTCACAGTCGCAATCACTTTCATCGTTGCAGAAAATATAAAAATACATGCAGGAAACTATCATAACAGACTTCTTCTTCTTCTTCTTCTTCTTCTTCTTCTTCTTCTTCTTCTTCTCCTTCTTCTCCTTCTCCTCCTCCTCCTCTTCCCCTCCTCCCTTCTTCTTCTTCTGCTTCTTCTTCTTCCTCCTCCTCCTCCTCCTCCTCCTCCTCTTCCTCCTCCTCCTCCTCCTCCTCCTCCTCCTCCTCCTCTTCTTCTTCTTCTTCTTCTTCTTCTTCTTCTTCTTCTTCTTCTTCTTCTTCTTCTTCTTCTTCTATTTCGAGCTGGCAGAATCGTTAGCACGCCAGGTAAAATGCTTAGCGGCATTATTCCCGTCTTTACGTTCTGAGTTTAAATTCTGCCAACGTCGAATTTGCCTTTCATACTTTCGGGTCGATAAAATAAGTACCAGTTGAACACTGGGGTCGATGTAATCGACTCATCTCTAGCTCCCCCAAGCTGCCCTTATGGCTAAAATTTAAAATAATTAACATAAGGCGGTGAGCTAGCAGAATGGTTAGCACGCCGGGTGAAATGCTTAGCTGTATTTTGCCTGTCGCTGGGTTCTGAGTTCAAACTATGAGAGGTTGACTTTGCCTTTCACCCTTTCGGAGTCAATAAAATAAGTACCAGTTACGCACTGCGATCGATGTAAGCGACTAGCTCCCTTCCCCACCAAATTTCACGACCTTGTGCCAAGAGTAGAAATACTACTACTACTACTACTACTACTACTACTACTACTACTACTACTACTACTACTACTACTAATAATAATAATAATAACAATAATAATGATGATATTACGGACCTGAGGAATTCAGTCTATTCACCAAGCTGCTTCTCTTTCTCCTACTATCTCCTCCAACCCTCACATATTTATGACTAGCAGTATAGCCCTGCTTTGCCCGGGATTAAGTTAGGATTATTAAGCTTATCAAGTTCTTTATTTCAAACCAAATTAAGTAACACCGACGTCAATGATAACAAAGCAAAATACAAACCAGATTATCGTCGACCGGATCACAAAGGGCCACGTACTCGATATAAATCTGTTAGCCTTAAGAATCTACGTTACGAGCAATGTTTACATGCAGAGAACTCGGAGACGGTGTTGTCTCAAAAAATTAACCTTAGACAGATGCATCCCCTAATGTCAACGTCGAAGCTCGTCATGCGTCACTGTTAACAAAGCAAAATACAAACCGAAATGGTCATCGACCGGATTACAAAGGACCACGTACTCGAATGTTGAACCAGATTCGAGACGAAAAGTGAGCTACTGGTTCAAATCTTCCCGACGCACAGGAACTGGAAGTATCCCACAGTTGGAATATTCCAACAGATGACCATCCATGCTCGTCATCAAATAACCAAAAGAAAGAGAATGAAAAATGGTCTAGGGAAGATAATAAAGAAGTTCTTACGGCCTTCTACCATGCCATATATTTCCCCACAAATAAATCTAATACTGTACAAACCTACTTAAACTGGAGACAGAAACACCCTGAAGTAAGACCCTACATAGACGGTAACAAACTTGCCAACGTCAGAAGAAACATAAAAAAAATAACTAACTGAAGTAGAGATTGACCAAATTAAACAAGCTGTAAGGGATAAAAAGAACGAAGCTGCAGCTAAAGAAGATACTACAGAGGTAATAATTATAGCCCAGGGCTGATGAAAACGCAGTAATGATTGAAAGAGTTAATGTAACTGATAGGAAAAGTGAAATACTCTCTGAAACAACCATAAACACTAAGGCAGATGAAAATCAAATAGATGAAGAAAATCACACAGAAATTGACCCAACAGAACTACATAATCTAAAAAATCAAATCATGATTGAATGGCTGAAAATTAAAGAAACCAGTATGAATGAACGCGATACTCTCTCCCAAAAATTCGCAATTCTAACCAAAACCTGAAAATAATTGGTAAAATCCGCTTTGCACTTAAGGATATAGTTTCAGTTAATGATGTTGATATTACAGATCTCAACCACTTGTACTATGCATCCGTGAAAATCTCAACGATTCTATGTGGTGAAAAGATTAGAAAACGACAATATTATTACAAAAAGCCTTCTTGGCAAGAGAGTATTCAACACCAAATTAAGCTACTTAGGTCTGACATAGAGTGTTTGAAAAACCTTAAGTCTAACAAGACCACCAAACCTACAAAGACCCAAAAACTAAAGAAAAAATATAGGAAGAAAACCATACTTGACATTGATGCCACCATAGAAACCATCAAGCAAAAGGTATGTGCTAAAGCTGCCTGCACAGCAAGGTATGAAAAGCGCGTTAGATTCTTCAAGGACAACATGTTAAAAAATAACCCCAAAATTTTTTACAGGAAGATAGGGAGAACACCAGTTACAGTGAAGTCTGTCAATCAAAAGAAGTGCAGGAATTTTGGAATAAAATTTGGGTAGAAGAAAAAACACACAATGAAAAGGCCCCTTGGATTGATAGAATATTTACAGACTCAGACTCCTTAGAGGAGCACAAGTGGGAGGGTGTCAAGGTAGAAGATATAAGATCTGCTCTCAGGAGTCAAGCAAATGGAAGTCTCCAGGAAATGATAAAATTCCTAACTCCTGGTTGAATGCCTTTCCCAGAGAGCCATGAGCTGCTAACAAAACTTTACAACGATATTTTGCAACATCCTAGATTGATGCCCTCTTGGCTAGTTAATGGTTTAACATTCCTGCTTCCAAAAAATGAGGAAACAAACGAACCAAAAAATTATCGACCCATAACCTGCTTAACAACAATGTATAAGACACTAACATCCGTCCTAACTGAGTATACCTATAGTTTTTTAATAGAAAGTAGCATATTTCCTAATGAGCAAAAGGGATGTAAACGTGGATCTTATGGTTGTAAAGATCAGCTACTCATCAATAAGATGATCTTAGAAAATAGTCACAAACGACACAAAAACTTGTCAATAGACAATAACAAAGCTTTTGATAGCCTACCACATAGGTGGATTAAGAAATATCTGGAAATGTATAAAATAGCACCTACTCTGCGAAACTTCTTGTTTGTAAGTATGAGATCATGGAGAACCACACTGACTTTGAACAGCGACAATGAATCTCTCAATGCTGGAGATGTTAGAATTTCATGTGGCATTTTCCAGGGTGACTCTCTATCACCACTCCTCTTTTGTCTAGCCTTAATACCTCACTCAAAATTGCTCAATGATGCACAGTACGGTTATAAAATGTTTGATAAAAATATAAATCATCTCATTTACATGGATGATTTAAAGCCCTTTGCAAAAATTGACCAACAACTCAAAGGCTTACTAGCTATTGTTAAACAATTCAATGACATCAGGATGCAATTTGGCCTCGATAAATGTGCAAAAGCTACCTTTAACAAAAGAAAAAAAATGACAGAAACATCTAACGTTAACACACACACTCTCTCTCTACCTATCTGTCTATCAATCTATCTATCTGTCTGTCTCTCTCTGTCTCTGTCTCTCTCTGTCTCTGTCTGTCTGTCTCTCTCTCTCTCTCTTTCTCTCTCTGTCTCACTCTTTCTCTGTATATATATATATATATATATATATATATATATATATATATATATATATATATATATATATATATATATATATATATACACATAATTAAGAGATCAGCAACAGTTGCTTCACCACATACCGAAATTTAGAAATAGCAGTTAAAGTGCTAATTCTACTGCATGTCCTGTTATTTTTTTATAAATATCATCGGAAAATTAGATAAAATATATATTTTTTTTTCAAAGAAACTCCGTCCAGGTGTTTTTGAAATATTCTACCCTCCCCTTCCCACTCTCTCAGTGAATCGGTCGTCTGCTTCGAGATCGTCTGCTTCGCGATCGTCTGCTTCGAGATCGTCTGCTTTGAGATCGTCTGCTCTGAGATCGTCTGCTTTCAGATCGTCTGCTTTGAGAAGACGCACGTGCCAGACACCCCCTCTCCCTCTCTCTCTCTTTGTTAATGTAGAATCGTTGCTAACCTCGTTCCACTTTCTTACCCGAACTGAGCAATCCCATAATTCCTGTGGCAGCCAGCTAAAATGGTGGAAGAACCTTGACCAGCAGAATGTCATAAAAAGAGTTAGAACCAGCGGAATGCTACAAATACCTAGGGTACTTGAATGGGAAGGAATCAGGCATTCAGTGATGAGGGAAAGGATGAGAAGAGAATATTATCGCTGGGTGAGAGCAATACTTAAGACAGAGCTGAATGCAAGAAACAGGATCGAAGCGATCACTGCTTTAGCCATACCATTCGTGACTTACAGTTTCAATATCATTAACTGGTCATTAACTGGTCATTAACTGGTCATTAACTGAAATATGTAATCTTGACAGAAAAATACGAAAACTGTTGGCAATGCATAGAATGCACCACCCTAAGGCAGCTATAGAACGACTTCATCTGCCAAGGAAAGAGGGAAGCCGTTGACTTTTACAAATAGTATTAACAATGAAGGTTGCCACAATTGACATAGACACCTACCTGAAAAACTCGGAGGACTGGATGTTAAAACTTGTCTCAAAACATGAAAACAAGAAAGCATCATACTCAGTAACAAAACAGGCAAAGGAATATTTAAGTGAATTCCAAATACAACAAATTCCGGAATTAGACATACTAGGGATCACAAGAGAACTGGAAAAGAAAAGCCAGGTAGCAGGAAAGACAAACAACAACATAAGAGACACAGCTTAAACCAAAGAAGAACCTAAAGGAAACAATAATAATAGCGCTACCAATAAGGAAGGGACAACTGGTATCAACGACTTAAATGATTTAAATGAGGAAGATCAGAAGATCTTAGATGAGTTGCTGTAAGTAATGAGTAAAGAAGTAGGAAAAAGATTGCCAGCATTAAAAGGCACCAACGTTCTGAGTTCAAACTCCGCTGAGGTCGACTTTGACCTTCATCCTCGAGGTCGATAAATTAAGTACCAGTGAAGCACTGTGATCGATGTAATCGACTTGTCCCCTCCCCACAAATTTCAGGTCTTGTGCCTTTAGTGGAAAGGGTCATCATTATTAGTATTAAAGCGGTGAGCTGGCTGAATCGTTACTACGCCGGACAAAATAGATTAGCAGCATTTCGCCCGCCGCTACGTACTATTCTCTTCTTTCAATTTTATTTCCATTTCCTGCCGAGTGTCTTCCCGACACCTAGGGCAAAAAAACTTATTGTATACATTGGTAGGCCATTAAAATAAATACACCAGATTGTTCATTTACAAAATCATGTGATAGAAAAAATGCGAAGAAAGAAAGAAAAAGGAAATAATAAAAAATAAAAAATAGGAAAACAAATGAAAACAAAAGCACGCAGAGAGCGCAAATCCCTGCCAAGGCAACACTAACGTCCTCTCAACAATTAGCTGGAGAGGAATTTTAAAATAAGAATAACTGAAATAAACGCGACTGACTGTTCTCACAAACGAGAATACTAAAAATGAACCCGACCGCTCTGAAAAATTAAGTAAAAAAAACCCCAAAAAACAGGAATAATAATCCAGAATCCTTGTCCGATACCGGATCGATCCCAAAATCTAATCAGTTCGTGCCAGTCACGAGGCCAAACATCTCTAGAAGTTTCATCCGAATCCATCCAGTGTATCTTGAGATATCTTGTCCACGGACAAACAAACAAATAAACAAACACGACTGAAAACAATACCTCCGCCTTCGCTAAGGCGGAGGTAAAACAGAAAATAAAGAAAATAAATGGGAAAAAGGAAATTTATAGCGACAATGGTCTTCTCAATACGGGTGATATACCAGTTAAAACGATCTTTTGCACTTCTTACATGTATGGTAAGCCAGAGGTTATCCTCAAATAATTTTCAGTTGCTTTTTCGATTATTCCTACAATCACTCGTATTGTAACTGTCGATTTTAATCAACAAATCTTTATATTTTCCGAGCTTATCAAATTCTTTTGCTGAGATATTATGATCACAAGAGAAGCTCATGTCAATCAATAAACAGACTTTATTGTTTTGGTCTTTCACTACAATATCTGGTTTATTAGCTTTGATGGTTCGGTCTGTTTGTACTGGAAAATCCTAAAGAATCGTTAAACTTTCTCTCTCAGTTACAACCTCAGGTTGGTGTTTGTACCATTTGTCAGCAGTGTTAATTTTATAATACCGACATATTATCCAGTGCAGATATTGGCCAACTCTGTCATGCATTGATTTATACTCTATAGGTGCTAAATATTTTAGACCCAAAGATTAGGTGGTCCACTGTTTCAATTTCATAGCTGAAGCATCGGTACTTTGGGTTTACTCCATTTTTCATTACATTGGCTTGGTAGTTACGGGTCAATAAGAGCTGATCTTGAGCAGCTAAGATAAAGCCTTCGTTCTCTGCCTTTAGCTCTGAGCTCCGTAGTTACTGACGGCTGTGCTTCTGGTCTACATCAGCTTGTTTGCTGCAGACCATATATTTGCCATGCAGACGTTTTTGTACCCACCTATCAGCCAATTGTAAAAACACCTTTTTCTTTGCCACTGATTTCACAACAGTTGTCGCACTTCCATCATGATATTCAACCTGGGTATTATGAATGAACTAACTAGCCAATTTTTCGCTCTCCTGAGAGAATGAAGTTTCTTACGTCTCTCGTGGTTTTCAACGAGTTTTAGCATCCAGTCGTTAGATATTTCAAGATATATGGCCAATCCAGTTGTGGCGGTTTTGTAAGAGATTTCAAATTGGATCAAACCTCGACTTCCTTGGGCTCTGGGAAGGTAAAGACGATCTGCGTCTGCCTTTGGGTGGTGCATCTTATTGCAAAACAGAAGCTTACAGATATTCCTGTCAATTTTCTTTATTTCGCTGATATTCCAGTTGAACACATTTAAACTATAAATGACAACAGAAACTGCCAAGAAATTAATGGCCAACACTTTATTAAGTGCATCTAACTCAGATTTCAGGACTACTCGAACTCTCATGCAGCATTCCTTGCTTATCTTCTCATTCATGCTTGCATGCTCACTGCCAGAGCGCTCATTTAATCCAAGGTATTTGTAAGTTTGTTCATATTTGACTTCTCAGAGCTCTCGATTTCACTTACTCCGGCTAATTCTCTAAGAATGGAAAATGACATGTTGTCTAGGATCTCATGATGAACATTTTTGATGAAAATTTTTGATGAAAATTTTGATCAAAATTTTGATGAAAATCTTTGATGAAAATTTTTGTTGAAATTTTTGATCAAAATTTTGATGAAATTTTTTGTTGAAATTTTCGGTGATAGAGAGACAGCTGCAGAAATGGAAGTATATCAAGAAGCGAACAAACTGTGCACTACAAAAGCCAGAGCATCTCAAAGTGATGCACGGCTGACAAGGAATAGGATCTCAACTGCAGAATGGTTCCAGAGGTGCAATGACAACTGAGTGCATACGTTGTAAAGCAAGGATGTGGCCTGGAGAAACGCTTACACTGTGCTGCAGTGGTGGAAAGGTTAAAGTCCCTGCATTCTCCTAACCTCCAGAGCCATTGAAGAAACTGTTGCCATCAAGTGATCAAGATTCCAAGCACTTCCAAAACAAAATCCGACAATACAACGCTGCACAACAGATGACATCATTTGGAGCCACAAGTGATTTAACTGAGCCAGGATTCATGCAAACTGTCAAGATCCAAGGTCAGATTTATCATCGAATTGGCTCTCTGTCAAATGAATCACCAAAATCGGCCTTTCATTGTTTATAATTTGTACCTGTTTTTTTGGTTACGAAATAAGCTACACAAAACGTGTTTTTGAATTACGTGTATTTATTTATACACATATATGAGTTGAAAACTTGATTTTAACATTTCACTTAACGTCTATGTTCCATGCTGGCATGGGTTAGAGAGTTATTAATGTAGAAAGTTGGTATCTAAGCTACTAGCAGTTAAGACCTGCGTAATCTAGACGGTGTTTTTAAATTTCATTATTCTCTTTAACCCAGGCAGCACCGGGTATATCTGCTAGTACATTATAAATGTAACTGCTGCGTATTCGCTTATATACGTGTACGTCTTTATACGTGTTTGTTTGCTTCTCTGTGTGTGCGTGTATTTGTACGTGTATATGTATTTTTCCGCTTAGTTTGAGAAAAAAAAATTCTGAAAAAAGTTTAAAATGAAGAAATAGGGGGTGGGGTTAATTTCAAAATGCTGATTTTTGCCAATTTTTTGGCAGATTCGTATTCTCCGTAGCCGAAAACAGGGGTTTGTGTAGAAAAAAAATAAAATAAAAAAGGGGGTGTTTTGGTGGGATACAAAAGGAAGTCTTGCCACTACTACTACTGATTACAGGCAAGTTCACCGCCGTTAATTCACCGTGTGTGTGTGTGTATGTGTATGTGTGTGTGTATGTGTGTGTATGTGTGTGTGTGTGTATGTGTATGTATACAGTCTTTTGCAGGCAAATTTTATAAAAGCAGAATCGTCATTCATTGTCAGTTTATAGTCAATTTCAAGATGGATATTTTTGTTACAATTCCTTGTATTCTATGAACAGAGAATCTATCTATCTATCTATCTATCTATCTATCTAAATTCTGTTTATTTATATATATTTTTGGAACAATATTGTGCTGATGAACGAAATCTAGATTCATTCTAGTAATCGCGAAATCGGTCGATACACAATTAAGTTTATTTTAAAAGAAAGTTGGTCATCTTCTGTTGGTTGTTTTTTCCTCGCATTAGGTACTAAATGTGGTTATTGTGAGAAGTCCACTGTGTGGCGTTGTTATTTTTCTGTAATAATGCCCTTTATATAAATATCTATCTATCTATCTATCTATCTATCTATCTATCTATCTATCTATCTATCTATCTGTCTGTCTGTCTGTCTGTCTGTCTGTCTATCTATCTGCATCTCTCCCTACACACACGCGGGCGCAAACTCACACATATGCAAACACAAATATATAGTCATACATATACATTTACATACATACAAACATACATAAATACACAAATGCACACACACGCACGCGCACACACACACACACACACACACACACACACACACACACACACATTATGCAAACAGAATGACTGACAGTGAAGCTTCGCCGAAGGCGGTCGAGAAACAGAGAATATGTTTGTGTGTGCGTGTGCGTAAGCGGTATGTATGAATGCATATTCTTACACTCCCCCCACACGCACACACACACAAACACACACAAACACACACACACACGTGCACACATTTATATATATACATACGGCATGTCGTAAGTCGTGTCATTTAATTAATTATACACAAGCGTTGTTTATTAAAATCGTATCTGTCCTCAGGCATTTGGGTAATGAAACAGAGTATTGAAAAAATAAATACATAAATCTATCAATATACAATGTATTAGACATAAATGAACACGTGGTCTCCTGGGCTTCATTGTGCTCCTTTTATTGACAAACAGGCAAACCGGTACATACATATAACATACATATAAACATGTATTGTTATGTGTATGTGTGTGTATGCATATATATATATATATATATATATATAATTCATGTATATGTATACATATGTATTATTTGTAAATTTGTAAATTTTATACACTCACACACATACACACACACGCACACACACGTATATATATATATATATATATATATATATATATATATATATATATATATATATATATATATATATATATATATTTACTTGCCTTGAGATGAATGCCGTCTGGCATCTATTGCCTCAAGACTAGCTTTAACGCGGTTAATTATAGGTTTGTTCAAGGCGGGAAGCTCGTAGAACCGCTTGCACCTTGGATAAAATGCATAGCGGCATTTCCTCCGTCTCTACGTTCCGAGCTCAAATTCTGTCGAGGTCGACTTTGCCTTTCATGCTCGTGGTCGATAAAATAAATACTAGCCAAGTACTGGGGTCTATTTAATTGTCTTCTCCTTCCCCTCAAAAACCGGTGGCCCTCTACCAATATTTGAAACCATTACAGGTTTGTTTTAGCCGTTGTACTGGTGATAGTAGTAGTAGAAGTTCACCGTCATCAATTCACCGTATTTTCTTTACAATAAAATAGTTTTTAACTATTAATGGTGAGATACTATGGATATATTTTCGCGGTGAACATTCCTCACGGTGAATTGATGGCGGTGAACTATTCTGCGGTGAATTGATGGCGGTGAATTATCCTGCGGTGAATTGACGGCGGTGAATTTGCCTGTAATCAGTAGTAGTAGTGGCAAGACTTCCTTTTGTATCCCACCAAAACACCCACTTTTTATTTTATTTTTTTCTATACAAACCCCTGTTTTCGGCTACGGAGAATACGAATCTGCCAAAAAATTGGCAAAAATCGGCATTTTGAAATTAACCCCACCCCCTATTTCTTCATTTTAAACTTGTTTCAGATTTTTGTTCCTCAAAATAAGCGGAAAAATACGGAGATTATGATTCCTGAAAAAATGTTTCCAAAAATGTTTGTAAAATTTTTTTTCAGAATTTTTCTTTTTTTAAATACGCGGAAAAATACGGAGATAATTCTGAAAAAAATTTCCAAAAATTTTTGTAGTTACCGTTACGGTTAGGGTTAGGGTTAGGGTTTTAGGTTTAGGGTTAGGGTTAGGGTTAGGGCTAGGGTTTCAGGGTTAGGGTTAGGGTTTGTAGTTACCGTTACGGTTAGGGTTAGGGTTAGGGTTTTAGGTTTAGGGTTAGGGTTAGGGTTAGGGTTAGGGTTTCAGGGTTAGGGTTAGGGTTAGGGTTTTAGGGTTAGGGTTAGGGTTAGGGTTAGAGCTTTAGGGTTAACGTTACGTTTAGGGTTACGGAAAAAAGTGAAAAATGAGGAAATTGGGGAGGAACGGGGGTGGTCGAAATTTCAAAATGCCGATTTTTGGCAATTTTCCGGAATCTCCGTATCCGAAAACAGATGTTTTTGGCAGAAAAAAACAAAAAAATTGGGAGAAAATGGTGTGTGAGGGGTAGGGGGCGGGAGGAAGTCTTTCCAGTAGTAGTATTTGTAGTAGTAGTAGTAGCAGTTGCTGTAGTAAATGTCATGCAGTTAGCTGCTAAACAGGATTCGAAATTTCAGTTCATACTCATCATAGCAGGCAACGATGTTTGTCAGTGGGACTTTATGCTCATGAAAAATAGATTCAATGGTTCCAAAATAGACTTATCTTTTGTGATTAACATTTCCTTATACGTTGAAAATTTTCATTGTAAAAACAGAACCTTTACAAACATCAAGCATTGAAAGTCTAAAACTGATGTTAAATTCAGAACACTAGAATGTGTGTTGATTTTTGACATTGGTAATATTGCGTGTGCCAAACATCTGACGTTACTACTTTAAATTACTTCCAATAAAGTATTTTGTAACGGAAAAACTGTTTATTTTTAGTTAATTTTTTGATTCTTTTTTGGATATTTACTATACAGGCGGATGGTAGAAAAGTTTTCCACGTGACAGTAAGTGGTGACTCTAAAGCGGTTGAGAACTCCTGCTCTTAAACAACATCATCAAGATACCTGTAGCGCAAGTCGTAATGAAATTACCAAAGTAAGCAAGAGAATTGCTACAGCAATACTAGCAAGAAACAAATACAAAAATTAAGTTTTCAAATATATAAGAGCAAAATATTACAGACGGATGTAAACTCAAAAAATTCTTAGTTCCTGATTATGTTTCTTCAGAACCTCTGGACAAAATCATCTTAGAAAAGCCTAGTGGAGAAATATTCTGTATATCAACAAATGGTTGTGATTGCACATCTATCCTGGAAATTTGAAAATGCGGCCAATGTCAAATTGGCATTTCTTGTACCGATGACCGTTGCATCACATCACATTTCAAAAGTTATGATTTTGCAATCCAAGAACAACAGATAACTATTAAAAATCAGTAGGACAAAAAATAGAGTAAAACGCTTATAACTTTAAAAAGCAACAGAAGGTACTTATATTACATATCAGTGGACGATATGTCTTTAACGTCATATCTTTTGATATGATGTAATGTTGTCACTAAAACAATGTACAAAACTATCCATAAGAAGGATTGGTCCAGAAAAAGATAAAATACTTTTCTAATATTGAGTACATTGAATTCTTCTTTGACATGTTAGGGGTTTAAAAAAATACTTTAAAAATTGATAGTGTTAAAATTTGAACACAGAACGCAAAGATCTGGGGTGAAAAAGCAACAAAACCCCAGCGATAGCTGTGGGCCTAATCTTACAGATTCGACAATCTAACACTCATGCTAACATAAGTTTTGGTGAAACATTCTCATTATATCCGACACAAAAGACTTAAGAGAGTTATGCAAAACACAAACAAAAGATAAATGATTTTCAGTTTTGGGGGCCTGTTTGCTTAGGGAATATGAACATTTCGCTCAAAACTTGTAAGGAGAACATTTCTGACCAACTGACTACTCCGAGCTCTAAAATTTCTCAACACAGATTATAAATTTACATGTGTACTCTAAATTTCTAAGATTGTTCCATGGTAAGAGAAACCATTGGTGTTTGCAATTTCGTTTTCAAGCAAATAAAAACCGTCTAGACTGATATTTTGCAAATTTAATCCGAAAGCAAGACAAAGAAAATATGTCTTTTCTAAAGTTTAGCATGTAACCCTTTACTGTTGAAGTTGACTAAATTTCAACGATGGAGTATTGTTTCTGTGTAAGATCCAAACTTACGTTATGAAGTTTGGAAATGCCAAAGAATTAAATATATGAGTGTGTATACACATATACAGACACACACTTATGTGTATATTATTATTATTATTATTATTTTATGTTTGACTTTTGTTTTGCATTTGTACAAGTTGGATCCAAGTCTCACCCAGAGACCTCAAGAGACAACAAGTTAGAAGTTCATGTAGGTGTTATGCCTAGGGTACCATATATTTGGATTTGTACAGTTTTGTTCAAGTGAATGTTTAAGAAACCATAAGAAAATTATGTTTGCTTTAAAATTTGAGATCACATAGACAGTATTTTACGTAGGATATGGGCAGTTCCCATGAGCACTATCTTTTGGACTTCAGCCATTTTGGGGTTTCCTGGTATCTGAGCTAGGTAGTAATCAGCCCGTTTCGCTGTCATTCCCAGGGCACCTATGACAATAGGTATTGTTTTCGTCTTCAGATTCCACATTTTGCTAATTTCTATTTCAAGATCTTTATATTTGCTCAGTTTTTGGTAGGTCTTGACAGATACGTTTATATCAATTGGGACAGTCATATCAATGAGGAGGCATGATTTTTGTCTGAAGTCTTTCAGTATGATGTCTGGCCTATTTGCGTCTATCTTTCTGTCAGTTTGAATGGTGAAGTTCCAGAGGAGTGCAATGTGATCATTTTCAAGTACTGGGGGTGGTTTGTGTTCCCACCAGTTTTTATCATGGGGCAAGTCCAGGTTTTTGCATATTACCCAGTGAATATATTGTGCAGCTCTATCATGCCTGTTGAGATACTCTGTAGGCGCAAGCAGACTGCACATGGAGACAACATGATCGATGGTCTCATTTTGTTGTTGGCATATACGACATAATGGGGAGCTGCCGTTCTTTAATATGTTGGCCTGGTAGTTCTTTGTAGGTAGGCATTGATCTTGGGCTGCTATGATAAACCCCTCTGTTTCTGATTTCAATCCAGAGGCCATTAACCATTGGTGGGTAAGGGCTTTGTCAATATCTGCATTATTCGCTCTCTTTGGGTATTTGCCATTGAGAGGTTTTCCATGCCATTTTTCAGTCATAATAGCTAAGGCAGCAATTTTAGCACGGGTTTTCAAGCGCTTAGCTTTTTCTGTAGGTGTTTCTAGTTCGTCTAATTCTTGAATTTGTTGCAATTGGAATTCACTTAGATATTCCTTTGCCTGTTTTGTTACTGAGTAAGATGCTTTCTTGCTTTCATATTTTAAGACAAGTTTTAGCATCCAGTCCTCAGAGTTTTTCATATAGGTGTCTAGGCCAATTGTGGCTACCTTCATTGATAATGCCAGCTGTAGTAGTCCTCGACCTCCCTCTTTTCTTGGCAGATAAAGACGTTCTATATCTGCCTTAGGGTGGTGCATTCTATGCATTGTCAACAGTTTTCGTATTTTTCTGTCAACATTACATATTTCAGTAATTGACCAGTTAACGATGTTGAAACTGTAAGTCACGACTGGTATGGCTAGAGCATTGATCGCTTCGATCCTGTTTCTCGCGTTCAGCTCTGTCTTCAGTATTGCTCTCACCCTGCGATAACATTCTCTTCTGATCCTTTCCCTCATCACTGAGTGCTTGATATTGTCCCCTTCAATTACCCCTAGGTATTTGTAGCTCTCCGCTGGTTCTAACTCTTTTATGACATTTTGCTGGTCAAGGTTCACATTAGATGTATTTGTCATTTTTCCTTTGATAAAGATAGCTTTTGCACATTTATCAAGGCCAAATTGCATCCTGATGTCATCACTGAATTGTTTAACAATCGCTAGTAGGCCTTTGAGTTGTTGGTCATTTTTTGCAAAGAGCTTTAAATCATCCATGTAAATGAGATGATTTATATTTTTATCAAATATTTTATAACCATACTGTGCATCATTGAGCAATTTTGAGAGCGGTATTAGGGCTAGACAGAAGAGGAGTGGTGATAGTGAGTCACCCTGGAAAATGCCACATGAAATTCTTACATCTCCAGCATTTAGAGATTCATTGTCATTGTTCAACATCAGTGTGGTTCTCCATGATCTCATACTTACAGATAAAAAGTTTCGCAGAGTAGGAGCTATTTTATACATTTCCAGACATTTCCTAATCCAGCTATGTGGTAGGCTATCAAAGGCCTTTTTATAGTCTATCCAGGCTATTGACAAGTTTTTGTGTCGCTTGTGACAATCTTCTAAGATCATCTTATTGATGAGTAGCTGATCTTTACAACCATAAGATCCACGTTTACATCCCTTTTGCTCATTAGGGAATATGCTACTTTCTATTAAAAAACTATAGGTGTACTCGGTTAGGACAGATGTTAGCGTCTTATACATTGTTGTTAAGCAGGTTATGGGGCGATAATTTTTTGGTTCGTTTGTTTCCTCATTTTTTGGAAGCAGGAATGTTAAACCATTAACTAGCCAAGAGGGCATCAAACTAGGATTTTGCAAAACATCGTTGTAAAGTTTTGTTAGCAGTTCATGGCTTTCTGGGAAGGCATTCAACCAGAAGTTAGGAATTTTATCCTTTCCTGGAGACTTCCATTTGCTTGACCTCCTGAGAGCAGATCTTATATCTTCTACCCTGACCCCCTCCCACTTTTGCTCCTCTAAGGAGTCTAGGTCTGTAGCTATTCTATCAATCCAAGGGGCCTTTTCATTGTGTGTTTTATCTTCTGCCTAGATTTTATTCCAAAATTCTTGCACTTCTTCTTTTGATGGGACAGACTTTATTGTTACTGGTGTTTTCCCTATCTTCCTGTAGAAATTTTTGGGGTTATTTTTGAACATGTTATTATCTCGGAAGAATTTAACACGCTTTTCATACCTTGCTATGCGGGCAGCTTTAGCACATACCTTTTGCTTGATGGTTTCTATGGTGGCATCAATGTCAACTATGGTTTTCATGTTATATTTTTTCTTTAGTTTTTGGGTCTTTGTAGGTTTGATACTCTTGTCAAATTTAAGGTTTTTCAAACATTCTATGTCAGATCTAAGCAGCTTAATTTGGTGTTGAATGCGTTCTTGCCAAGAAGGCTTTTTGTGGGAGTGTTGTCTTTTTCTAATCTTTTCACCACATAGAATCGTTGAGATTCTTGCGGATGCATAGTACAGGTGGTTGAGATCTGTAATATCAACATCATTAGCTGAAATTATATCCTTAAGTGCAAGGCGGATTTTACCAATTATTTTCAGGTTTTGGTTAGAATTGCGAATTTTGGGGAGAGTGTCGCGTTCATTCATACTAGTTTCTTTAATTTTCAGCCATTCAATCATGATTTGATTTTTTAGATCATGTAGTTCTGTTGCGTCGATTTCTGTATGACTTCCTTCATCTATTTGATTTTCACCTGCCTTAGTGTTTATGGTTGGTTCAGAGAGTATTTTATTTTGCCTATCAGTTACCTTAACTCTTTCAATTATTACTGTATTTTCATCAGCCTTGGGCTGGTTTATAATTATTTCCTCTGTAGTATCTTCTTTAGCTGCAGTTTCATTCTTTTTATCCTTTACTGCTTGCTTAATTTGGTCAATCTCTATTTCAGTTAGTAATTTTTTTTTTATAATGTTTCTTCTGACGTTGGCAAGTTTATTACTGTCTATGTAGGGTCTTACTGCAAGGTGTTTCTGTCTCCAGTTTAAGTAGGTTTGTACAGTATTAGATTTATCTGTAGGGAAATATATGGCACGGTAGAAGGCTCTAAGAACTTCTTTATTATCTTCCCTAGACCATTTTTCATTCTTTATCTTTTGGTTATTTGATGACGAGCATGGATGGCCATCTGTTGGAATATTCCGGTTGTGGGGTACTTCCAGCTCCTGTGTGTCGGGAAGATTTGAACCAGTAGCAGATTTCTCGTCTCGGATCTGGTTCATTATCCGAGTAAGTGGTCCTTTATAATCCGGTCTATGACCATTGCGGTTTATATTTTGTTTTATTAACAGTGAGGCATAACAAGCTTCGACGTTGACGCTAGGGGACGGATCTGTCTGTTTAGGGTAAGTTTTTTGAGACAACACCGTCTCCGAGCTTTCGTGACGTAGCTTCTTAAGGCTAGCAGATCTATTTCGAGTGAGTGGCCCTTTGTGATTCGGTCGATAACCACTCTGGTTTGTGATCTGCCTTGTTATCATTGAGGCATGACGAGCTTTGGCGTTGACATTCGGGGACGGATTTGTCTGTTTAGGGTCAGTTTTTTGAGACAACACCGTCACCGAGTTCTCAGCATGTAAACATTGCTCGTAGCGTAGTTTTTTAAGGCTAGCAGATCGGTATTCATCTGTATTTTTTTTGTTGATAGATTTATCTCCAGGCATAGTGTATTTTTGTGTGTGTGTGGCGTTTTAAACTTATGAATGGTTCACTGTCTGTATTTGTTCACAAAATGAAAATAAACAAAGAAGAAAGAAGGAAGAAAGAATTATTATTATTATTATTATTATTATTATTATTATTATTATTATTATTATTATTATTATTATTATTATTCATAGTAGTTGTAGCAATAGTAGGTTGCATAGGCAGCAAATTCGTTGGAGTGTTAGAGCTTTGGACAAAACACCTTCCAGTATTTGTTCTGGTTCCTCCTTGTGGCTTGAGTTTAAATCAGGCCATCGTTTTGCTTTTCATCTTTCTAGTATCGATAATTAAAATACAAGTAAAAGGAGTGGGGGGAATTAATGGAATCGTTAGTGCGTCAGCTTGGAAGCTTTGTGGTATTTGTTCCGGCCCTTTTGCATTCTGAGTTCAAATTTCGCTTTGGCCTATTTGGGTTATAGACTTAATCTGCCGCACGGCTTAGCTCCACCTGTTGGTCCTTCAGTGCCTCTTAATGCTATGTCTTCAGTTAAAGGATGCTTTCCTCCCTCTCTCCTTATCCCACGAAAAGGGGTCACAGGCATTGCTCTCCTCACTGACTGATCGATAAAGAAAACACAGTATTGATTATGGTGGTGATGGGGACAGGAAAATACATGTATTTGGTAATATCGAGCTGTTAGTGATATTATTTGTATATTGAGAATGTTGTCTTAGGTTAGCTGTGGTCGAGCGGAGGTATGGTTTAATGAGTTCTACCGTAACCATCTCGTCTTACGTCAAATAAAAAGTATCTAGTCTTAACTCATCCAATGGAATTGACTGAGAGTTCTTTTTTTGGGTCTACCTAGAAGGTCAAACGAGCATCTAACTTCCTCTAATTTGTTCTAAGTTGTTGTTTAATAAAAACACTTCCAGTCATAACATCTTGTGGCATTCATTAATTTTTACGTTAAGATGGTAGGGTGTATTCTGAGTGCCTGAGAAAAAGAGATAGTTGGAGGCAGACAAAGAAGTAAGCAGAGACAGACAACGATTCAGGGACAAAAACCACGTGCCTTTATGTTTGTAGTACAGCTTGACAATAGAATATTTCTCAACTGATTATTTAAACTCCTTTACAATGTTGTTGTTTATTGTCCTTGTTAAAACCTTAATAGGTTCTTTTCAATTTGATGGCCAGATTTTTTAATTAATTTTTTAAAACTAAACACTTCGGATACTGGTAGAATGTGTCACGTAGAACGAACTAACCTACCTTTCTTTCTTTCTTTCTTTCTTTCTTTCTTTCTTTCTTTCTTTCTTTCTTTCTTTCTTTCTTTCTTTCTTTCTTTCTATCTATCTATCTATCTATCTATCTATCTATCTATCTTTTTATTTACATGTCTGTCTTAATATCCTTCGAGCAATCTATCTATCTTTCTCTCTTATATATACATATATACATACATGCATATATTGTATGTGTATATGTTTCTCATTATTCAATTTATTTCAAGATTTCTTGCCAATAGAAAACGAACCAGTTCCTAATCTGGATCCAAGGTTCCTTCATTGGAATTTCAACGCCAACAACGGTATTTTTGTATGTATGTATGTATGTATGTATGTATGTATGTATGTATGTATGTATGTATGTATGTATGTATGTATGCATGAGCAGATTTGTATGTTTTATGTATGTATTCTCATGCATATAGTTACATATCTAGACATGCTCATATATATTTAAATGATAAATTTCTGGATGGTTTTACAGACTTTTACGGTTCCAGTGATGGATTGGATCTGTAGTCTTCGAATAAGCTTTCTCTTTTCTGGTTTTGAGGAGACTAATGTCTCAAGATTGGTATTTAGATAGTGTGTTACATATCCTAGGACCCCAATGATTACAGATATAAACCTGAACTTGTAATCTGGATAGTGTAACTGCAGATTTCTCAATAGTTCAGCATAGGTGTTCTCTTTTTCACTGATCTTTAGCTTTATGTTAACATCGGTTGGGCAGCTAATTTCCACAACTGTGCACAATTTCTCTTCTCTATCCCAAATCATTATATCAGGTCTGTTGTGCTTATATTTTATTGAGGTCTTCACTGGGACATTCCACCCGTATTCCTTTTCATTATGAGTGGCTGCAGCTTCTACCATATTGTGGGTTTTCATTTCTTTGTCCTCGGGATTATCCTTCCGATGGATTTCATTATAGAGTGTCCTAGCTACAGCATCATGTCTCATCGGTAGATAATACCTTGATGACATTTTCGGACAACTGCTTATGATGTGGGTGATATCTTCAGTGTGTACGCCACAAAGTCTGCATCGACTGTCACATTTAACGATTTTTCCCATATCTCTATCTCTTTTGTGCATCCGGTACTTGGTTGATATTTCCTGTTCCTGAATTGCAAACTCTTACCCTTCAAAGTGGGAGATAGTAATCCGGCTATTGGTCCATGATAAAATGCATTGATGATCGATGTTACTATCATCACGGAGCTTTCTACTAACATATCCATGCATAGTCTTCTGCTCATATAGGTTCATCCTTTCATCTAATGATACGTTGCGGTAGAGTCGTGCGACTTCTTTGGGCATGTATTCTAGGTTATCAGACACAGAGTGTTGCTCAAGGAGCTGCCTTCCATGTCTTATGGTGTTATCAGCCTCATGTATGCAAACTTGGTCAAGGGATTCACTTCGACACATGGATGCAGAAAGATGTTGCCGAAGGGATATGATGCGACATTCAAAGGCATTTTGGATCGATGTTAAGCCTCTGCCGCCTTGTTTACGTTTTAGGTAGAGGCGGTCTACGTCACTGTTTATGTGGAAATTATGTGAGCATGTTAGCATTTTTCGGGTTTTCACATCAATGGCTAGGATCTCATCAAGTGTCCAGTCAAGCAGCCCAAATGTTGGTATGAGTATTGGCACTGCAAACTCATTGTGGGCCACTGCTTTATTAAATGTAGAGAGTTCTGAGGTCCGAATTTTCTTTATTCAGCTGTAGTATTATTTAGTGACATGTGTTTTGTTACAGGTGTAAGATATATTTTCATCCACCCCTAGATACCTGTAACATTCCTTGTTAGATGCAGGGGTAACAGTCAAATCATTGATGTTACTAGTCCGGTTTATAATTTTCCCCCTTTTCACAACCATATAAAAACACTTATCCTGACGAAACTCCAGCCCTTCATCCTTTGAGAATGTTGTAACAAGGTCAAGACTCTTTTTCATCTCCTGCATATTCTTTGCTTAAAGTTTTAAGTCATCCACAAACGAACAGTGTGTAATTTTGGTATTCCTGTTTTCTTGTGAACCAGTGAGATATCCTTCAGCTTTCTTTAACATGAATGCCAAGGGGTTTATAGAAAGTATAAACATCACAGGGAGGCTGCCTCCTTAGAATATGCCTTTGCGACATTGTATTTTATTGGTGATAATACAGTCACTCTTTGTGTTTAATTTCAAAATGGTGGCCTACGATGAAGTCAGGTCAGCTATGGCTTTGATTATTCTCACTGGAACTTTAGCAAGATGAAGGGTTTCTAGCATCTATGAGTGGGGAACAGAGTCAAAGGCTTTGTTGTAGTTTAGCCACATTGAAACTAGGTTCCTCCTATACTTTCGCACCTCTGATATCACAGTTTTGTTGATTAACAGTTGCTCGACACATCTTCAAACTCCCTTCCTCCCATCTGCTCTTTTTCTGCTGTGATAATGTTATTGGTTTCACAATGGTCCTGGAGGAAGAGGTTTAAACATGCTGTATACATCTTATACATTAAGTTCTGGCATGCAATTGGCCGGTAGTTTTTTGCCATGTGGGTGGTTCTGCATTTGGGGATCAATTTTTTCTCTGCATTTGGGGATCAACTTTGTCTCTGCCAGAGCCAACCAGTGTGGTATGCTACTGTTCCCAATGAAAGCTTGCTGGTACAAATTGATAAGATATGGTCGGTAGAATGTTAGCATCTTGTACCAATATACAACAATCAAGTCTCTTCCAGGTGCTTTTTCCTCCTGGAGTTTCTGGATCACAGTTACAAGAGTTTCACCACCAATGTTGTATGTCTTGGATGTAACGCAAGAATAATAACTTTTTCGGATTTCTTCCAGTCACAGAGTATCTTGGTTAAATTCCTTCTCTTCACTTCAGATTTTCCTTCAGAAGGAGTCTGTCTTCTCGTGAAGGAATTCCTCTGATATTTATTGCTCCTCCTCTCATGATTCTGTATACTGCTGCCTGGTTGCGGTTAATTTTTTTGTTTAATGTTCTCTCGGTTATTCTCTTCTGATGTCGGAGTTTTTCACTGACAGCAATTAGCCCCTGTTTGAGGCTAATCAGTTTGCAAGTGAGTGTCCCCTTTTTGCTGTCTCCAAACATCATTTCTATCTCCTTCTTTACTTTCTGTTGGTGGAACGTATAGTGATTTGCTTGCTTGCTTGCAATAAGCATCATTACATGATGGTCTTCCGTAAACCAGTTACCTTTTTTTCTGTCTTCAAAACCCAGGATGGTACTTTCTTTGTTATATCGGTTTTGTTTACTTTTTGAATATCATTCATGTACTGTTTTGCAGTAGTAGCCAGAGCATATGTTGTTGACCCTCCGTCGCTTACGACATCGAGGGTTCCTGTCGATCCAATCAACGGAACAGCCTGCTCGTGAAATTATCGTGCAAGTGGCTGAGCACTCCACAGACACGTGTACCCTTAACGTAGTTCTCGGGGATATTCAGCGTGACAGTGTGGCAAGGCTGGCCCTTTCAATTACAGGTACAACAGAAACAGGAAGAGTGAGAGAAAGTTGTGGTGAAAGAGTACAGCAGGGTTCGCTACCATCCCCTGCCGGAGCCTCGTGGAGCTTTTAGGTGTTTTCGCTCAATAAACACTCACAACGAGTCCGCTGCCCTAACCACTGGGCCATTGCGCGTCCACAGCCAGAGCATATAGACAGGCGTTAATCTGCCAGTATGTAGGTTCATCACACTGTTGTAAATACTCATCATCAATTTCGTCAACAGCTTTTAATACTGTATTTGGTGGAGTTTTACTTACTTTGGTACAGAATTCTCTCTCCTCGAAAGAGTCCTTCAAAGCCAGAATAATTTTTTCTCGGAAAATTTCAGTAAGGGCACATTTCACCGGCATATAATCCTTACTACTACTACTACTACTACTACTACTGCTGCTGCTGCTGCTGCTGCTGCTGCTGCTGCTTGCTACTACTACTACTACTACTACTACTACTACTACTACTACTACTACTACAATAATCATTGCGGTTGTGCCTGCTATTTACCATAGTAGTATTTACCGTAGTAGGGGGACAGTTGGTCAATTACTTGAGCTAGTAATGTAGTTTGGCTGGCAAGCACTATGGAATCTGTTGGAATGTCGCTAGCTGCGAAACCGCGTGATGCCCTTATATCATTCACATTTTCGTTTTTGTTTATAGAGTTGGAAAAAAGGTTAATTTTCGATTTTTTAAAAATAAAGTTAGTTATTAACCTTCATTTTGTTCTACGAATGTTGCTTGTTGGCGTAGTTGCTTCGCAGTAAAATGATTTAATTCTGGATGCAGATCGTCCAAATATGATTTCAATCGATTCATATAGCCAACAGCGGGGTTTTGTTTCGCTTTTTCGTAGCAGTTAAATAGATCATTATTCAATTCATAACTCCAAGAGAAATGAGTTTGTTTACCTGTTGAGCTGTTGTTTTTGTTCTGTTCCTCGATTGTGTTGTTGGTAGTAACTCTCTGCATGCAAAATTCAAGTTTCTGTCGAAAATCACTACGATCGTGAATAAAAGGCTGCCTCAGTTAATTCCTCTGAAGATTAACCAGTTATCTAACAAGGCTGGTAGTTGTGGTTCCAAAGTTGGGGATAGTATTCATCGTATTTTCGATAGTCTCCCATGCCAAATACGCAACTTGCCTCTTCAAGTATGTATGTATGTATGTATGTATGTATGTATGTATCTACACACACACATTTTTATCTCTGCATCTATCAATCCCCCTGCTTGCCTTTTTGTCTGTCTGTCTGTCTGTCTTTTTATCTGTGCACCCACCTTCTCTCATTCCTTTCTCTCTCTCTCTCTCTCTCTCTCTCTCTCTCTCCTTCTCTCTCTCTCTCTCTCTCCTTCTCTCTCTCTCTCTCCTTCTCTCTCTCTCTCTCTCTCTCTCTATTTATCTACCAACCTTTTTTCTCTCCCCTTTCATATACTTCTCGTTTGCTTCTTTTTATTCTTCTAGGATCTACGTATGTATTGCCCTTTAATTACTCTCTTCCTTCCACCACAAACTTACAACGTCTACAACCCTACAATTTACAAATCACACATACAAAAAAAGAAGCAGAAAGAAAACAACACAAATATATTACAGACTAATTTCTCAATATTCAAGTTCAGCGTCAACAATGCAAAATAATAGCGAGTCTTGGTGTCTTGTCTGCATTATTTTAACAAGGAAACCTTGTGATTGATGATAAACAGGGATATCAACAATAAACACAAGTAAAAGAGAACAAGAAATTTGACGAATAATAATAATAATAATAATAATAATAATAATAATAATAATAATAATAATAATAATAATAATAATAATAATAAATGCCCGGATGCAGTACCAGGCAGTGGCTCTCATGGCTTCTGATCTTAACTGATTGGAAGTGTTATCATGTACATTGTTTTGTCTTGGTATAAAAAGATGGGCTACAGCAAATATTCTACTCAATATCACAGATTTGCTTGTCGGTTGTTTGACCGTAACCAGTTGAGCATGTCCCTTGGTGGCTGACGATATGTGCATCTCTGATCATGAGCAGAAGTAGTGGTGGAGCATCATAGCCATGTGTTGAGAGGAATTCTTTGGGGTTTGGATAATTCACCTTTGGAAACATGGGTGTTTTGCTCAACATCCTTAAACAAACCTTATTCAGGGACCTTTTGAGTGGGATGGGCTACTCGACCTGAAGAAAATTCTAACTGGGCCCCACCTGCGAGGTCATGCGCTGTTTATCTTGATATGAGATCATCATGTCGCGTACATATGGTTGTGATGCATGTGCCTGGTGTACCCTTATCAGACGGGTAGTCATGATGGGTATATTGGGCTTCGTATATTTTACCCCAGTGTCACTTTGATGGCGTACACTGCTCTCTCACTCAATAATAATAATAATAATAATAATAATAATAATAATAATAATAATAATAATAATCCTTTCTGCTGGAGGCACAAGGCCTCAAATTTGTGGGGTGGGGACTAGTCGATTATATCGACCCCAGTATTTCACTAGTAATTTAATTTATCGACTCCGAAAAGATGAAAGGCAAAGTCGACTTCGGTGGAATTTGAATGCAGAACGTAAAGACAGACGAAATGCCGCTAAGCGTTTTGCCTGCCGTGCTAATGATTCTGCCAGGTCACCGCCTTGAAAAAATGCGTTAATGATGATGATGATGATGATGATGATGATGATGACGATGGTGATGATGATGATGGCGATGATGATGATAATGATTATGATGACGATGACTTCTTTATTGACCACGAAGGGTTAACATTAAGAAAAAGAATAATTATAAGCATTTTTGTTGTTGTTGTTGTTGTTGTTGTTGTAGTAGTAGTAGTAGTAGTAGTAGTAGTAGTAGTAGTAGTAGTAGTAGTAATGATGATGATCATGATCATGATGATGAGAAGGATGATAAATAAGAATAAGAATAACAAGTGTACTAAGAGGAAGAAGGAAAAGCAAAGCGGAACAACAAATGCAGCCAAACAAATACAGCGATGACACTGTCAAGAAAAAGAGAAAAGAACAGAAACGACTTTTCCTCGTCAACAATGGCCTAAGCAATAATGAAGAGAGTGACAGCCAAAAATTAATGACAATAGTATATCACCAACAGCTGCGCGACTAGCACGAGTACCACCAAAACAAACACCATCATAACGACAGCCACCACCACCACCGCCATATCCACCAAAACAAAAACGACAACAATAGTGCAACATATAAACAAGATGGCCACTGCAACACCTAAACAAGATAGTCACTACCACTACCAACAACGCCATCACTATGACCACCACTACCAAAACAACCACCCATGGTATTTTTGAATTACTATCATTAGCTTCACGTAATTGCCATACGTAGCTGGATAGCTTTTTGGGTTTTTTTCTTTTTGTTTTTTTTTCTTTTTGCTTTTTTTTATTCTTAGTGATCCTTACTGGGACTGTGTAATGAATGTCTATGTGAGTAATACCTTGCCTTAAAACTGTTTTCCACCATTGGATATAGGATTTCGACATCAGTCCATCAGTCAACTGAAATTCGGTTACTTTCATCAGGAAATGACGCACCTTCCCTGGAGTAGTTACGTTTTTCAAACAAAGAAATCAAAATATAGATCTGAAAACGAGAAATGCACGTGGTAGTGATGATAATAATGAAGAGTATGTCAATGCTACCATGGAGTGAGATATCACATGCGCACAGCGAATCGTGTGTGCGCGTGTACGTGTGTGAGTGTGTGTGTTTGTGTGTTTGTATGTATCTATATATATATGTGTGTATGTATATATATATATATACATATATATATATATACTTGCACACACATACACACATATATTGACAGATTTATCATTTGATTTTCAAAAGTTTTAGTTTGTTAAAATTCATCCATTAGAACAAAATTTTCACACACATACACACACACGCGCGCGCGCGTGCACACACGCACATATTTAATTTTCTACTTTTTGTATTTCTATATATTTTATATCTTTGTATTCTTATTCCTATAGCTATTATCTTATGTTTCATATTTATTATTTATATTCTGCAGATATTATTCACAGTGCATTCATGTAGTCAGAAATACATCTGTGTTACCATCCAAAATGTCTGGAATGAATATAAACACTCGAGCGAACCTATCCCTCAGTTCCTTTCTTTCAGTTCCTGTCTTACACTTCCTGTCTTACACTTCCTTTCTTTGTATGAATTTGAAAAGTTAACCAGCAAATAAGTACAATTAATTTACATTACGGGTTATGTTATTGTTCAGAATTTATTCATGCATGCAATCAGAAGAGTCTATTTAGGAGTACCATCTTCAGGTCATAGGGGCTCAGAAAAGAATGTAGTCATGTAGAAGGTGATATTAATGGGATATTTAACCTTTTGTTTTCAGAATGTGGAGGTTAAAGCTCAGAGTTCCGTGCAGTATTTAAATCTTTGTAATTAGGGGTGTTTATTTAGGTGTACCAGCTTTTAGGTAATGGAGATTTGAAGGGTTCACAAAAGAATGTAAGCAGGTGGTGAGTTTTAGATGGTCGTCAGGCTGGTGATATTTAGGCCTTTCACAATATAATCAATAAAGAATTTCTATAACATCTCTGTATCATAACCTACCATACAACATAATTTATTTATTCAACAGATCTCAGCTTACCAAAGAAAATTTTAACTTAACAGAAGTTATATAAAACCAAGATGAACTCAGAGGTACCATAGTCCGATAATGGCTTAGCTGGTTGCAACTTCAATATTCAATACACTTCTTGTTAAAGAATAATGTCTGTATTCGCCCAGGAAGAATGGAGGAATTTCAACCATGTTTTGTGGTCTGCTACCACAACAGCTCCTTTATAGGATCCAGTTAGCTCAAGACATCATCAGGAGGAACCAGGTCTGGTTTCGGCCCCTACTCCTCTACCGTTTTGACGTGGCGCCCCCCCCTTTTCGGGGGTGTCTTCAGCTCTGGTGTTGAGTGCATGTCTTCTTTCTTCTGTTCCCTGGCCTCTCCCTGGCAGCGTCAGCGAGTGTCAGCGGCCGACTGAATGTCTTGTCAAATTTCACTTTAGATACCTGCTGCTAGGCTCCAGCAGGCAGCCCCATCAAGTTGTCACGTGACACTGTCTAGACTTTAACTGACCAATAGGATATTGAATAATCTTTGAGTTTAACGTAAAATAGTTTCTATTATTACACAAATATATATATATATATATATATATATATATATATATATATATATATATATATATATATATATATATATATATATATTAATAGTTTTCGCCAAGCCAACATGGCAGTCCCAAAAATAGGACGAATACTGCCGTTGATTAGCTCCAAGAGGCTATCGCCTCTAGCTAGCTATGTGACACGCGAATCTGTGTCCATTATAACCTTCGAACAGGGGAGGTCAGCCGCTTCCCCTTGCTGGTCTGGCATCTACAGACTAGTTTCGGGGTATTTGCCCCTTGTCAATGTAGAGCAGCCGAACCCAGCAGGCGTCACTGACCGTCTGTACGAAGGATTATTTACCTAAATTCAGTAGCGACGCCTGCTGGGTTCGGCTGCTCTACATTGACAAGGGGCAATACCCTGAAACTAGTCTGTAGATGCCAGATCAGCAAGGGGAAGCGGCTGACCTTCCCTGTTCGAAGATTATTATGCACACAGGTTCGTGTGTCACATAGCTAGTTAGAGGCGATGGCCTCTTGGAGCTAATCAACGGCAGTATTCGTCCTATTTTTGGGACTGCCATGTTTAGCTTGGCGATAACTATTAATATCCAGTACCGCTGCCGTAGTCTCCTTTAGAGGGACTTAGAAATATTAATATATATATATAATACAGAATGGGACAAGAACGCAAAACATCCAGACAGTTAGGTGATACAAGAAAGGGACAAAACATTCAGATAGACGATACAAAGAAAACACGGACAGGTCATTCGGAGTTTTCTTTCTTCAGTCGAGATCCAGATTATCCTTGCAATTTCGGCTGGTTATTCTCGATATTGCTCCAATCTGGCCAGCCCCAAGGAAAAACTAAACTAAGAGCATTAGATTCCTTACAAGAAAGCAGCGAATATATACAAAAACAAGGACGAAAAAAAAACGAACAATATTACACAAATACAGTAAGAATAACAACAGTACAAAACAACAGATGTATATATATATATATATATATATATATATATATAAAAGCAATGTTAATTCTCTAAATGAAGTATTAACAGTAACTGCACGATAAAGTGTAGTATATTGCCACTTAAGTGTGGCTGACCCCTAGGGGCCAGCCACACTTAAGTGGCAATATACTACACACTATATATATATATATATATATATATATATATATATATATATATATATATATATATGTATAACTATCTATATTCATATATGTACACACACATACACATGTTTACGTACACATATATACATAGTTTGAAGATTCACGGCCGTTGGATCACTGTGAGTTAATGATCTTTCTGATTCCCTCAATGAGTATCTTTACTTTTTGGAAGTACTGAGTTCTCATTTTTTAGTAGTAGTACGTAGCAGATCAATGGAGAATGAATGGTACCAAAAGTTTCCACTTTCCTGTTTTGTTATACAGTAGCTCTGCAAATTATATTCCCCTAATTCTCAATCGTAATATGTATTTTGACGAACATACAGCAGCAGATATTGATTGTAATAATGGAATATATCTATCTATCTATCTATCTATTTATCTATCTATCTATCTATCTATCTATCTATCTATCTATCTATCTATCTATCTATTTATCTATCTATCTATCTATCTATCTATCTATCTATCTATCTATCTATCTATCTATCTATCTATATATATATATATATATATATATATATATATATATATATATATATATATATATATATATATATATATATATATATATATATATTAGGAAAAGCAAAACCAAGCAGTACGAATATCTCAAGTTCTGCCCTGGTTTTGCTTTTTCCTCTAATATAATATATACCCGCTATAACGGAACCCTAATACAGATCCCTAGATCCAAACACTGCTGTGAACCTGGAACCTTACAGACGACCAACTATAGCGCCTACTCAGCATACCTATTCGTTTAGATCACTAGTGAACTAAACCCCTCAGTCCTCATATATATATATATATATATATATATATATATATATATATATATATATATATATATATAAATATATATATATATATATATATATATATATATATACATATATGCATGTATGTATGCATGTATGTGTGTATGTATGTATGTATGCATGCATGTATGTTACATGCACACATAAGTTCCTGTATACCACTCTTCCCAACGTCAATACCGAAACCCTACGACGAAGTAGAGTCGCGGTCTGTTTTATCTCTCTTTCCTATTCATTAACCTTGTGCTACCGTGGGTTCTGTAATTAACTAAAGGTAGGTTAATCTCTCTCCCGAGTTCTCAAGTTCTTATTTCTTGGCTTGCTTTGGCTTTTACATTTGCCCTGTACCTCCCCTCCACATCTCTCTTTCGTCATGTGTTTCACTTATTCTTTCTCCTCACTTCTCTCTCCATCTCTTTTGCTGTCTCTATTTGTTCCTCTCTTACTTTTGTTTCACGTATTATTTCCACACTAAGTTTTCTCTAACTTTCTCTGTTCGTCTCTCTCTCTCTTTTCTCTTCTCTTCATTGTGTTTTACTTATTCACACTTATCTCTCCTCCTTCTCCCCACCACCTCTGTTTTGTCTGGGTTTCTTTTCTTCTATCCTCTTTCATGTTTTCTATTCGGTTTCTGGTTTGCCTTTTGTGCATGAGGATCTTTATGTTTTTATGTATGTATACACGCACTCACAGACACACGTACACACAGACATATACACACACATGCTTTTATATATATATATATATATATATATATATATATATATATATATATATATATATATATATATATACACACACATACATATATATATGTACACACACAGATATATATATATGTACATATATATATATATACATATATACATACATACATACATACATACATACATACATACACACACACACACACACATATATATATGTATGTATGTATGTATGTATGTATATATGTATATATGCAAACATGTCATGTGTACATGTGTATGTTCATCAACTTACTCGTACGTATGTACATCTGTGTGTGTATGTACGTGTATGTGTGTGTATGTGCGTGTGTATGATTGTGTGTGTGCGTGCGTGTGTATGATTGTGTGTGTGTGTGTGTGTGTGTACCTGTGTTTTGCAGAGCTGCTTTTTCCATGTCACTTTTGTCTTTTCTTTTTCATTTTCTTGTTGGCAATGAAAAATAATTAGAAACAGTAAATACAACACACACACGCACACACACGCACACACATGATTGTAAGATGTGTACAGTATATATGTAGTTGTGTGAATACGTATATATATATATGTGTGTTTCTGTGTGTGTGTGTGTCAGTGTGCATGTCTTATAATTAACCCTGAATTATAAGTATATATTAGCTTTTTTCTTTCATTTTCTTTTGTTATTGTTTGTATGTGTGATTTTTTTCGTGTTCACTTTCATGATTTCAAACCACACACACACACACACACACACACACACACACACACACACACATTAATGTATATATGTACGTGTATATGTGTGTATATATGTGTGTGTGTGTTTGTATACGTGTATACAATTGTATAATACATAATTACGTGTATAAAAATGATATATAATAGCATACATACACATATTATTGCAATGTGTATGTGAGTGTATATAATTACACACACAAATATATCATACATACATACATACATACATATATACATACATATATATATATATATATATATATATATATATATATATATACAGATACACTCAAGATAAACATTATAGGAACAACAACAGTAATAATACAATACCACACTACTACTACTACTACTACTACTACAACTACTACTACTACTACTACTACTACTACTACTACTACTACTACTGCTGCTGCTACTAGTAATATTAGTGGTAGTAGTAGTAGTAGTAGTAGTAGTAGTAGTAGTAGTAGTAGTAATTACCAACAAAAAGGATATCGGCATATAAAAAGGAGAGGATCATTTTATTTTGATAAACAGACTTCACACACAGCTTGACTTCACTGAAGCTGATTACAAAATGCTAACCGACGTCTTTCTTTCGTTCGTAATTCTCGGGCTGTTTCTAATGAAAACCAGCTCAGCTGGAGACCCAGGCGTAGTCACGCGTATAACGCAAAAAGGTCTTGATTATGGTAAGGAAGGGCTTTTATATACTTTCATACATTTTGCTTACGTCTCTTATTTTGTTTTCTTTTTCTTTCTGTTTCTTTTTTTCCGTTTTATTCGTTTATTTTATATTCACTTGTTGCTCAACCATAGGCTCGCACTGATCGAGGAAACCTATGGTTAAAGATGTAGCTCTGATCGCCCCGTCACTCTTATTTCGCATTTCGGGTAAATCTACACTTGTCACCCCTTGTGGCATTCTTACATATTCTTTTTATGGCACGATAATGCCCCGTTTATTTCATAACACGATAACGTTTTCTCGTTAAATTCATTAATAATTTCTGTTTTATCAATAATAATAATAATAATAATAAAACTCCGAAACCCCAGGAAACCCCAAAAAAGAAACCAGGAAACCCCAAAATGGCTGAAGTTCAAAAGATAGTGCTCATGGGAACTGCCCATATCTTACGTAAAATACTGTCTATGTGATCTCAAATTTTAAAACAAACACATAATTTTCTTATGATTTCTTAAACATTCTCAAGAACAAAACTGTACAAATCCAAATATATGGTACCCTAGGTAAAACACCTACATGAACTTCTAACTTGTCTCTTGAGGTCTCTGGATGAAACTTGGATCCAACTTGTACAAATGCAAAGTCAAACATAAAATAATAATAATAATAATAATAATAATAATAATAATAATAATAATAATAATAATAATAATAATAATAATAATAATATTTAAAAAAAGGATTGACGTAACTCTTCACGAAGGTAAATAGTCAAAACGAAGAGCGCGATTTTAGATGTTTTATTTTTTGAACAACATTTCGACAGAACGTCTGTCTTTCTCAAGTTCAAACCAAAAGGTGATTGAAAATTCAAAATTTCAGAAACCAAACGTAGACTATGAACGTGAGTAATCAGCGTCCATACGTTGATAGAATGACATCATCAGCTTTTGTCAGTTTTTTAATAAGCAGAAAGAAAGAAAGAAAAAGGAAGACGACAGAAAAAGAAAAGAAAAAGAGAGAAAGAAGACTATTCAATCAAACAGTTTTGTATAAATTTGATGATATTCTCCTGTCATCTTATTCATTCCTCCAGGGCGTGATGTCAATAACCCGCAAACATATTTCTCCTCATACATTCTGAGAAGTGAAAGTGGGGTACATTCAGGATATTTTTTGAGAATGTGCACTTTCAAATCTTCTTCAAAATTGCAGCCGCTTGAAACGAAATGTTCAGCAAGTTCTGTTGAACTACTGTTCTTGTGCCTGACGTCGAATCTGTGCCCATTAAACCTTTTGTTTAATTGTTCCGTTGTACAACCAACATAAATCAAGTTATGTTTCGTGCATTCTGCACCGTACACTAAATGGGAATCTTTGCAGGTTCCCCCTTCTGTATAAATCATAACATTTCTATTATGATTTTTGATGGTATTCACTTCACTCATGTTGTTGCACAATGAACAGGGCTTACCTCTCTTGCGGCTGTTCTTTAAGGTACAGCGTGTAGATACTCCAATGTTCGTTTTCTTGGAGTCAGATATAGAGGTCAATAATTCTTTTATGTTCTTATTCCGTCGAAAGGCTACAATGGGCGGCTGAGGAAATGTTTGTTTGAAACTGGGATATTTTTTCACCACATGTTGGTAACTTTCATGCAACACTTTTGAAATGCCAGCGAAACGTCGGTGCCAGTTAATCACTAAAGGAATTCTGTAATCTGTTGTATTTTGTTTGCTAAGATTAGGCATGTAGGTTTTACTATCTTTGCTAATTTTAGCTATTTCACTTGCTATTTCCTTTAAACGTGATTCACTGTAACCTCGTTTAACATAATGACATACAAAAGCATTTGCATGTTTCCAGTAATCCCCTATGTCAGTGCAAATCCGTTTTATCCTCAAAAATTGGGATTTCGGATTTGACCGAATAAGATGATGTGGATGATCGGAGCGGCGGTGGAGATATATGTGGGATGACGTTGGCTTGCAAAATAACTTTGTCATTATTCTGCCTCCAGAAAACTTGACTTTCGTGTCCAAAAATTCAACGCTAGTTTTTGAAAAACTAGACGTAAATTTTATATTGGACTTAAAGCCATAGTTTCTAGCAAAACAATCACAGAAATGCAAGAAGTCCATTAAACTATCCTGTGATCCTTCCCAGACAAAAAATACGTCGTCAATGAACCGTAACCAGAGTATTGGTTCATGACCATGAAGGGATTTGAATGTCTTCAGTAACTTTGTCGTCTTCCTTTTTCTTTCTTTCTTTCTGCTTATTAAAAAACTGACAAAAGCTGATGATGTCATTCTATCAACGTATGGACGCTGATTACTCACGTTCATAGTCTACGTTTGGTTTCTGAAATTTTGAATTTTCAATCACCTTTTGGTTTGAACTTGAGAAAGACAGACGTTCTGTCGAAATGTTGTTCAAAAAATAAAACATCTAAAATCGCGCTCTTCGTTTTGACTAATAATAATAATAATAATAATAATAATAATGGTTTCAAATTTTGGCACAAGACCAGCAAGTTTGGGACAGGGGGACAAGTCGATTACATCGACCCCAGGGCTGGACTGGCACTTATTTTATCGGTCCCGAAAGGATAAAAGGCAAACTCGACCTCGGCGGAATTTGAACTTAGAACGTAAAGACGGACGAAATGCCGTTCACCTTCTGCCCGGCGTGCGAAAATTCTGCCAGCCCGTCACCTTATCAATAATAATAATAATGATAATAATAATAATAATAATAATGATGATGATGATGATGATGATGATGTTGGACTCTCCCGTCGAAGACCTGCACAAATGATTTGCTTATAGTGAACAAATACATGTTCTGTACATTAGCTCACTCCGTTCACCAAATCGATGTTGCCTGAACAGGTGCCAGTGTCAGGTGTCAAGATGATCGCAGAGCAACGTGAGATGAAGTGTTTTGCTCAAGAACACAATGCAGAACCCGGTCTTGGAACTGAAACCACGATCTCGCTAGGCAATAATAATAATATTATTATTACTAATAATGATTATGATGATGATGATGATGATGATGTTTTCTTTATTAACCACTAAGGGTTTACAAAAAGCATTAGGGACGGTACAGGACAATACAATGTGGGGTTAGATAAAGGGGGTGCAAACGGTAAAAGCACTAACAAAATGAAATGATAACAATGGATAATTCCTCAAAAGAGTGAAACTACCTCTGGCTATTCGTGGAGACCACCCCAAACGACAGTCACCCTGATCCCTGGGGGCAAGTGCTCCCTCACATCGTCCTTCTTCAATCTACAAGTGCATGCTTTGAGCAGGCCCGTCGTTCACTCGGGCCATTTATGCAACGTTCATCTATCTTTTAACAAAATTGTTGGAAGGCAGCTCTTTCTTCTCCACCCTAACTTTTCTTTTCAAGTGAAACTTGAACAAAATTGATGAGGGCTTGGTTAAAGGGGAAACTATCGGTCTTCAGCTCCTTTCGACTACATACACAAGACCTTGGGCAAGTGTTTTCTACTCCAGCTTCGAGCCGAATAAAGCCTTGTGAATATATTTGGTAGTGGTTAGGGTGTTGCACTCATGATTGTAAGATTGTGGTTTCGATTCCTGGACCGGGCAACACGTTGTGTTCTTGAGCAAAACACTTCATTTCACGTAACTCCAGTCCACTCAGCTGGCAAAATTGAGTGGATAGTATATTTGTTGGTTTTTCCAAAGCGGGTGTGATCACCTTAGTCAACACATTCTAAATTAAATAATGTATTGCCTGCAATTCCAGGGGAGGGAGTATGTCGATTACATCGATCCCAATACTCAACTGGTACTTATGAACCAAAAAAGAGATGAAAGGCACAGTCGATCTCGGTGGATCTCAATGTAAAGACGGACAAAGTGATTTCCATGTAGCGATGCTGTGAAATTAAACGAATTTTAAATTCACTTAAATAATTAAATCAAATACAGGTACCTGTCATTAATGTAAATTAGTGCGGATTATAAGAGTTTCCGGATCATTAGCATCCAGAAAGTCGTGGTTGTAACTGTATATCACAATAGCACCTCTAGTGCTTCATGGAAATCATTTCTTCTTTGTTCACTGTTTTCCAGTTGATGGTAGGTATCGAAGAACAAATGTTCTAATCGAACACCTACATCAGCATTGATCTAACCACACTTGAAGCAAGGGATTACAAATATTATAAGCACAGACCCGTCCTTACTGGAATTATTAGGTCATCAAGTATGAAATTTGTAGAAAAGAAGAAAAAGTTTGCTAATGTTTTATAAATACAAGGAATAGTTTTATTCATCAAAGTATGCACCCATATTGTCAATACATTCTTGCCATTTCAGCAGTAGCTTGTCCAGCCCGGAACTGTAAAAGCCTGGCAATCTTGAGTCAATAAAATCTTGGAAGGCCTGTTTTACAACATCGTCAAAATTAAATTTTTTTCTTATCAAAAAGTTAGCCAAATTCTAGAAGAAATGGTAGTCAGTGGGGTGGGGTGGGGGGGGGGGGTGGAAGATCAGGTAAGTATGGTGGATGATAGAGAACTTCCAACTCCAACACCAGTAGTTTCGCCAATGTCCTTTTGGCGATGTGTGGTCTGGCGTTGTCTTGCAATAAAATAGGAGGGGATCTCTTGACTAATCTAGGCTGTTTTTTTGTTGTAAGTTTCTGCTTCATTTGGTCCAGTCGGCTGCAGTATACTTCGGCCGTGATTGATGAGCCAGGTTTAATGAAATCATAATGGATCACACCTGCACCAGACCACCAAACACACACCATCAGCTTCTTTTGATGAATTTTGCTTTTTGGACTGTGTTTTGGTGGATAGTCTTCATCCAACCATTGTGCTGAACATTTACGGTTGCTCTATTGGATCCATTTCTCATCACGTTACAATTCGATTCAAAAATGATTCATTTTGTGACAAGAAAGTAACATAATGCAGGCTTCCAAACGTTGCTGTTTCTGGTTTTTATTGAGTTCATGTCGAACCCACTTATCCAACTTTTTCCACTTTACCCTTTTGAACTAGGTGAGTCAATATTGTTTGCTTGCTTACACCAAACAACAACGATAATTCATGGGCACTTTGAGATGGATCTGACTTGACGGTGGCTTTTTTAGTTCGTCATTATCCACCTTTGCTTCTGGTCGACCGCGCTGCTCATTTGTGAGGTCAAAGTTACCGGAGCGAAATTTTGCAAACCAACTGTCTGCTGTATTTCATTAGAATAAAATACTCCATTAATATTCCGAGCTGCCTGTGATGCTGTATTCCAAGAAAGAACTCATATTTCAAAACTACGAATTTCCAACTTATCCACCTCTAAACAAAAATAGAAAAAACGATTTATAAATAATTTATAAAGCGCAAAATGAGTTAGAATAAAGAAATAGATGTATCAGCTTTCTAACAAAAAAATAAAGATTGTCAAAATATAATAATGGCGCAAAATGAGCAGCTGTCAAGGTTTACTATATACCTTACTACAAATTTCATACTTGACGACCTAATAATTTATGTAGGCATATATATTAGGGTGTTGTGCGTATGTGTATGTATGTGCATACTTGTACTCGTAGGTGCGCATGTCATAATAGAACACAAGTGCGTATGTTTCATTACTGTTTATGCTTGTGCGTGCATATGTATACCATGCGCATGCGTGTATGTGTGCATATACTCACAGTCGTGGCTAGGAAATAAGAACAGGCGCAGGCGTAGCAGTGTGGTAAGAAGCTTGCTATGAAACCGGGAAACCGGCCCTTATCAGTCTGTTTGACTCGAGAACGTAACCTTACGTTTTGTTCGTTCTTACTTTTTTCGTCTTTGCGCGAGTAAACTACGCGGACCCATCCCTTTCTAAAACTAGCAGCAATAAATATATCTTCCTGCGAGAGAGAGAGAGAGAGAGAGAGAGAGAGAGAGAGAGGGGGAAGGAGGGAGGGAGGAAGGAGGAAGGATCTTAGTAACGGAGTATAATCTGATTCCAAAAAGGATGAAAGATAAACGACGGTCATAGAATCGCGGTTTCGATTCCCAGACCGGGCGTTGTGAGTGTTTATTGAGCGAAAACACCTAAAGCTCCACGAGGCTCCGGCAGGGGATAGTGGCGAACCCTGCTGTACTCTTTCACCACGGCATTCTCTCACTCTTTCTTCCTGTTTCTGTTGTGCCTGTAATTGAAAGGGCCAGCCTTGTCACACTGTGTCAAGCTGAATCTCTCCAAGAATTACGTTAAGGGTACACGTGTCTGTGGAGTGCTCAGCCACTTGCACGTTAATTTCACGAGCAGGCTGTTCCGTTGATCGGATCAACTGGAACCCTCGACGTCGTAAGCAACGGAGTGCCAACAACAACAACAACATACATACATACATACATACATACACACACACATACATACATACATACATACATACATACATATTTCAGGATGGTTTTTTTTTTGCCAAAAAACACACGCACTATATATTCGTTCTTCACTCGTTTATTACTGTTCTTATTTTATTTTAAATCATATCCATTGTCCGGAAATCTTTCGTTACACATCTGTGACCTCTTCACTGACACTTCCGTCCTCGTTTTTGTTCCTGCTCCACTTAGTCCATTCTGTTTTTCTATGATGTGTATCCTTATAAAGATTAACATCCTTACATCCTTATAAAGATACACATCAAGCGATACTTATTTATCAACACCGATGGAAGGTTTTTGTACTTAGAACATAAAGCTGGAAAAAATGCTGCTAAACATTTCATCCGACGTGGTAACGATTCTGTCAGCTCGTTGCCTTAAAAATGCAAATATAATTACTATAGAAATATTACAAACGAGAAATAATTAACCCGTGCCATAATTAATAAGTGATCTAAGGCGGCGAGCTGCCAGAATCACTAGCACACTGGGCGAAATGCTTAGCGGCATTTTGTTCTGAGTTCAAATTTCGCCGAGGTCGAGGTTGCCTTTTACCCTTTCGGGGTCGATAAAATAAGTACCAGTTGAACACTGGAGTCAATGTAATCGACTTACCTCGCCACCAAAATTGCTGGCCTTGTTCCAAAATTTGAACACATAATTAATAGATGATCCGAGAGAAAGTATTTAATGAATTATGTGATTAGTAATGATTGATTTTTATCGAAACAGCCCATTACTCAATTTCTTTGGGTTATATTTGTTTAAAAAATAAAATAAAATAAAAAAACCGGTCACCTACTCCAAAATATCATTTAAAAGCAAATCTTACGACACGCTTGTATAATCTTTGTGGGTAGTTTTCTTTTTCCCTCTTTTTTTGTCACTTTTCTCTCTCTCCCTCTCTTTCCCCTTCTCTCTCTCTTATTCAACGTAAAGAAGTTTTAAAAATCATGTGAAGTCCCCTAATGGACAATTCACACAAGAGAGATAATAATTTGTTCATAGTAGTTGGCGGTGAGGGACAGAGAATTTCCATGATATTCTGTACAACCTCAAAAGGGGGGGTGGAAGATCAGGTAAGTATGGTGGATGATAGAGAACTTCCAACTCCAACACCAGTAGTTTCGCCAATGTCCTTTTGGCGATGTGTGGTCTGGCGTTGTCTTGCAATAAAATAGGAGGGGATCTCTTGACTAATCTAGGCTGTTTTTTTGTTGTAAGTTTCTGCTTCATTTGGTCCAGTCGGCTGCAGTATACTTCGGCCGTGATTGATGAGCCAGGTTTAATGAAATCATAATGGATCACACCTGCACCAGACCACCAAACACACACCATCAGCTTCTTTTGATGAATTTTGCTTTTTGGACTGTGTTTTGGTGGATAGTCTTCATCCAACCATTGTGCTGAACATTTACGGTTGCTCTATTGGATCCATTTCTCATCACGTTACAATTCGATTCAAAAATGATTCATTTTGTGACAAGAAAGTAACATAATGCAGGCTTCCAAACGTTGCTGTTTCTGGTTTTTATTGAGTTCATGTCGAACCCACTTATCCAACTTTTTCCACTTTACCCTTTTGAACTAGGTGAGTCAATATTGTTTGCTTGCTTACACCAAACAACAACGATAATTCATGGGCACTTTGAGATGGATCTGACTTGACGGTGGCTTTTTTAGTTCGTCATTATCCACCTTTGCTTCTGGTCGACCGCGCTGCTCATTTGTGAGGTCAAAGTTACCGGAGCGAAATTTTGCAAACCAACTGTCTGCTGTATTTCATTAGAATAAAATACTCCATTAATATTCCGAGCTGCCTGTGATGCTGTATTCCAAGAAAGAACTCATATTTCAAAACTACGAATTTCCAACTTATCCACCTCTAAACAAAAATAGAAAAAACGATTTATAAATAATTTATAAAGCGCAAAATGAGTTAGAATAAAGAAATAGATGTATCAGCTTTCTAACAAAAAAATAAAGATTGTCAAAATATAATAATGGCGCAAAATGAGCAGCTGTCAAGGTTTACTATATACCTTACTACAAATTTCATACTTGACGACCTAATAATTTATGTAGGCATATATATTAGGGTGTTGTGCGTATGTGTATGTATGTGCATACTTGTACTCGTAGGTGCGCATGTCATAATAGAACACAAGTGCGTATGTTTCATTACTGTTTATGCTTGTGCGTGCATATGTATACCATGCGCATGCGTGTATGTGTGCATATACTCACAGTCGTGGCTAGGAAATAAGAACAGGCGCAGGCGTAGCAGTGTGGTAAGAAGCTTGCTATGAAACCGGGAAACCGGCCCTTATCAGTCTGTTTGACTCGAGAACGTAACCTTACGTTTTGTTCGTTCTTACTTTTTTCGTCTTTGCGCGAGTAAACTACGCGGACCCATCCCTTTCTAAAACTAGCAGCAATAAATATATCTTCCTGCGAGAGAGAGAGAGAGAGAGAGAGAGAGAGAGAGAGAGGGGGAAGGAGGGAGGGAGGAAGGAGGAAGGATCTTAGTAACGGAGTATAATCTGATTCCAAAAAGGATGAAAGATAAACGACGGTCATAGAATCGCGGTTTCGATTCCCAGACCGGGCGTTGTGAGTGTTTATTGAGCGAAAACACCTAAAGCTCCACGAGGCTCCGGCAGGGGATAGTGGCGAACCCTGCTGTACTCTTTCACCACGGCATTCTCTCACTCTTTCTTCCTGTTTCTGTTGTGCCTGTAATTGAAAGGGCCAGCCTTGTCACACTGTGTCAAGCTGAATCTCTCCAAGAATTACGTTAAGGGTACACGTGTCTGTGGAGTGCTCAGCCACTTGCACGTTAATTTCACGAGCAGGCTGTTCCGTTGATCGGATCAACTGGAACCCTCGACGTCGTAAGCAACGGAGTGCCAACAACAACAACAACATACATACATACATACATACATACACACACACATACATACATACATACATACATACATACATATTTCAGGATGGTTTTTTTTTTGCCAAAAAACACACGCACTATATATTCGTTCTTCACTCGTTTATTACTGTTCTTATTTTATTTTAAATCATATCCATTGTCCGGAAATCTTTCGTTACACATCTGTGACCTCTTCACTGACACTTCCGTCCTCGTTTTTGTTCCTGCTCCACTTAGTCCATTCTGTTTTTCTATGATGTGTATCCTTATAAAGATTAACATCCTTACATCCTTATAAAGATACACATCAAGCGATACTTATTTATCAACACCGATGGAAGGTTTTTGTACTTAGAACATAAAGCTGGAAAAAATGCTGCTAAACATTTCATCCGACGTGGTAACGATTCTGTCAGCTCGTTGCCTTAAAAATGCAAATATAATTACTATAGAAATATTACAAACGAGAAATAATTAACCCGTGCCATAATTAATAAGTGATCTAAGGCGGCGAGCTGCCAGAATCACTAGCACACTGGGCGAAATGCTTAGCGGCATTTTGTTCTGAGTTCAAATTTCGCCGAGGTCGAGGTTGCCTTTTACCCTTTCGGGGTCGATAAAATAAGTACCAGTTGAACACTGGAGTCAATGTAATCGACTTACCTCGCCACCAAAATTGCTGGCCTTGTTCCAAAATTTGAACACATAATTAATAGATGATCCGAGAGAAAGTATTTAATGAATTATGTGATTAGTAATGATTGATTTTTATCGAAACAGCCCATTACTCAATTTCTTTGGGTTATATTTGTTTAAAAAATAAAATAAAATAAAAAAACCGGTCACCTACTCCAAAATATCATTTAAAAGCAAATCTTACGACACGCTTGTATAATCTTTGTGGGTAGTTTTCTTTTTCCCTCTTTTTTTGTCACTTTTCTCTCTCTCCCTCTCTTTCCCCTTCTCTCTCTCTTATTCAACGTAAAGAAGTTTTAAAAATCATGTGAAGTCCCCTAATGGACAATTCACACAAGAGAGATAATAATTTGTTCATAGTAGTTGGCGGTGAGGGACAGAGAATTTCCATGATATTCTGTACAACCTCAAAAGGAAAAGACCAGCTTTTATTATACTGTAAGAACTGTGAGAGAGAGGGAGAGAGAGAGAGAGAGAGAGAGAGAGAGAGAGAGAGAGAGAGAGAGAGAGAGAGAGAGAGAGAGAAAGAGAAAAAGAGAGAGTGTGTGTATACGTGTATGTGCGTATGTGTGCATGTGCTATTAGTATCTGCAGAAGTTATTAACACTTAAATATTTTGCAAGCATTGCTGTGAAGTAATGATGAAAAAGCAGAAGTATCCTTGATTGGTTACCACTTGGTTCACTGAGGATCGCACTGTCAGTGATTGCGTCCGAGCTGTGGCAAAAATTCCATTCCATGCAAGAATTTGAACTTTCATCTCACCTATTGCAATGTTAGAATACTGCTAAACATAGGAAAGATTGGTAAGAGACACTGCACTTACGGCATTATAGTTGGAAAAATACAATATCGATATAGCAGTTCTTTGCGAGACCCGACTGCCAGAATATGGCAGTCGTAGATACGAGGCAGATATGATTTTGACAGAGAAGCCAGTAAAAGAGAGACACGTGCTGGAGAAAACTTGGCCATAAAATAACATTATTATGGCCAAAATAGGCTAATAACTAACTGCTGTGAATGATCGGATAATGAGTTTCCTTGTTCTCATCAGAAAGAGATGCTATACCACACGATCCAGTGTTTACGACACTAAAATAATTAACCGTAATGGTGCAAAAGGACAGTTCTACAATCATCTGCAAATTACAATACACAGGATGCTCCAGAGAGGCAAACTGGTATTAAAGAGTAATTTCAAAATTAGCATGAGAGAAGAAGCGGAAAAGAGGGCTAGTGTTAATAAAAAGGGTAGTGTGTGGAGGTGCAATTCAAATGGAGAACTTTTCTGTCAATTTTTGCTTCGAGCAGGAGTTCTTCTTTACCAACACCATCTTGAAACTCAAAGAATTACGGAAAGTGGCCCGGATGTGTTTGTAGTCAAAGCATTGACGTTGTGTAGGCTACACCGCGTAACTAGGTAGTTGGGCACGAGTGCTGTAAGCTTACGTGGATGTTGAGAATGGCAAATTGTTATAAAAATTATTATAAAACACCAAATACTAAGATAACCCTCCTAGTTGTCTCCAAATGGAATAAAACTGGAACTTTCAAGCGAATTAAAATGGGAACTGAAAGTTAATGGATAAGTATGCAAAATCATTTCTGGAAGTAGATAAGGACGAGGTTCTGGACTCATGAGAAATAACAAAGACGAATAAATTTGAATGTAAGATAGTCGTTACTTCGCACAACAGTGTATAGCGCAACTGAAGTTCCGTCTGGTAACCCAACAAAAATATGACTGGTTTATTTGCATGGATAACGCTCTTGTTTCAGTTATAGAGCAACATAACCAAGCTCACAAGAAATATCTTCGGGTTGAAAAAAAACTCGATCAAGCTCTGCTAAATTTGGAGATACCGCAAGTAGACTTGCAAGACAAAGCTGGAGTGTTTGGAAAGCAAAGTTGCGATCAAGCTACAAACTGCTACTGATTTCTATAACATTTGCAGCTTCTATTCTGGTCTGAAAGCTGTATGCGGACCTCAGGCAAGGAGTAACAATTAGCTGAAGTCAGCTGATGGCTCAACAATGTTTCAGGAAAAAAGGACAAGTGCTTGACCGCTTTGCAGAGCACTTCACTAAATGTTCAGTGCACCAAGACACCTTAAACGGGAAACTTTGGAAAATTGTAACGCAGCACATAACACTGTGTAGAGACGTTGGCGGTAACTAGGTAGCTCATTCTCAGATAGAAAGGCGTCAGGAGTGGATGGGATTCTAGTGGAATTGAAAAACATAGAGAAGACAATGTCATTAGAGGTCTACGTTAGTTAATGTTTGAATCATGGGAGGCTGGTGAGATCCTAAATGAGATGGTTATGAATGAAACGCCTTTGATGACATATCTTCTCAGTTTTATGGATAACCTGAAGCAAAACAACAACAACAACACCAGCAATAGTTGCAGTAATAGCAGAAGCAACCGTCGCAACAACAGCAACCGAACTTATACATCGTGGAAAGATTAAAATCTTCGGAGGGGCTCCCGATGATTATAATTTCCTACACCTATGGACATAACTTCATGCCGACTACAGTATCATACATCTATCATAATGCTCTGATTTTTTGTGCTTTCTTTTGGCAGCTTCCACTATTGGATTCACACAACTTCATGAACAATTCAAGTCAATACGAAAAATTCCAAACATCGTACACACTGGCGACACTTACTACAGCTTGACAAAGTAAGCTTTAATTCATTGTAACATCATTGTAACATCATTGTAACATTGTAACATCATTTATATGTTATCGTTGTTTAACTGAGCAGAGGTGTTCCAGATCTGCCTATAACCTCTTTTTTTCAGGTACAGGGTATCTGGGATTAAATATATTATTTAGGATTATATATACTTGATCATTATAATCCTCAGACAGGCCTCTTATGTATAATTGTCAGATAGCTTTCCACAGATCATTGGGAGATAACGATCCGCATGCACTCAACTGAATTGGCAGAAAGCTTTTCAGTTTTAAAGGTGATTGTGAAACAACAGCTTCCATCTTTGTTGTTTTTCAATGAGCTTTATGCGATAGGCTTGGCATGAAACATGCTTCCCTCTATGTAGCACGAATACGGCCAGATAGCGTTCGAAGTTTATGAAATGATTTGGTCGTCTTAACTTCATATAGAAGAAACATTTCTCTCAAGTGATATGAATAGAATAGACCACTTCCATCTTTGGTGCAAGTGATCTTATATTCTTATCGTGTTTACAAGTTAGAGATGGAGTATTATATTATTGCTGAGCACAAGTTTATAAAATGTTCTTCAATTTTCATTGACCCTTTCTTCACCCATCAATTTCCAGTAACGTAAACGCTGACCTCGTGTTTATAGATGCAGGTCAATCTTCTGGGACACATTGCGTTCGTGTGATGGATGTAAAAAGTGTACTTATAAGACGTCAGATATGATATGATATGATATTTGTATATACATATATATATATATATATAATGCCCCTTATATATATAAATATATATATATATATATATGTATATTACATAATCATTAAGTAGCTCTCGTTGTTACTTAAGAGAACATTTCACAGCAGCCCCATAACTTTGTTACGTTTTGCAGTTTTTTTTGTTTGTTTCCATTTACTGTTATTGGCATTCTGCTGTTTGGTCTGATACGGGACGTTGGAATAATTAAGGCATTGGAAAGATAGAATTTATGGGAAGACTGGCCAAATACAGTATTATAACTAATTCTATTCCTGTGCGAGTCAGAAATCAAATTCTGTTACGGTCAACTTTTTCTTTTATTACACTGGAATCGATAAAAAAAATACCGATCAAACACCAAGGTATATTTAATCGATTTGAACTCGTAACCTAAGGGACTGTAAATAAATACAAGGTATTACGTCCGAAGCTCTAATGATTCTAACGACTTTGTTATTCCACCATGATATAACATTGGTTTCAAATTTTGGCACAAAGCTAGCACTTTCGCGGGAGGGGATAAGTTGATTACATCTACCCCACTCTGTACTTATTTTATCGACTCAATTTTTTTATCGACATCTACCCCAATCGGTACTTATTTTATCGACACCGGATGGATGAACGGCAAAGTCGACCTCGGTGGAATTCGAACTGAGAACGTAAAGAAGGACGAAATACCGCCAAGCATTTTGCCCGGCGTGCTAACGATTCTTCCAGCTCGTCGCTTTCCACTGTAATATAATATTCTTTTCTACTCTAGGCACAAGGCCCGAAATTTTGGTGGAGGGGCCAGTCGATTAGATCGATCCCAGTACGCAACAGATACTTAATTTATCGACCCCGATAGGATGAAAGGCAAAGTCGATCTCGGCGGAATTTGAACTCAGAACATAAAGACAGACGAAATACCGTTAAGCATTTCGCCCGGTGTGCTAACGTTTCTGCCAGCTCGCTGCTTTCCACTGTAACATAATATTGTGAAAGAGAATGGTGAAAGGAAACCTGATAATTGTTTCGAATGTCTAACATTTGGAGGAGGGAGAGGTTAGTCGATGCCATCGGCCCCAATATTTGACTGGTAACTTGCTTTATCGATTGGTGGATGAAAGGCAAGTTGACCTCGTTGGGATTTGAATACGGTGCGGAAGAAGTACTGCAAAGAATTTTTCCAACACTGTAACAGTTCCAACGCACTGCCCTTAATAATCTCTTTTAATCTGGGTCCAAGAACTGAAATTTGCGGGGAAGGGCATAGTCGATAATATCGACCCTAATGCTTGACGAAAACTTAATTTTATCGACCCCGAAAGAATGAAAAACAGTGTTTACTTGGCGGGATATGAACTCAAGATGTAAAGAACTAAAAGAAGTATACCGAGGTTATTTAGTCTTACAATCTAACGATGGAAAATTAATAATTGATTCTGGTTTAGGAACAAGGCTGGCAATTTGGAGGGGAATGTTAGTGGATAGCACCAACCTCAGTGTCTGACTGGAACTTTATTTTATCAGATCTGATGAGATGAAAGGCAAAGTTGATCTTGGTGAGATTTGAACTTAGGATGTGAAGAGCCGGAAGAAATACCGTAAGGTATTTTTCCTTGGACAGAGAATTAATCCTTTTTTACAATAAACACAAGGCCTGTGATGTTGGGGAAAGGGGCCGGTCGATAACAACGACGCCAATGGTCAACTGGTACTTATTTCATCAACCTCGAAAGGGATGAAAGGCAAAGGCGACCTCGACGGAATTTGAACTCAGAACGTAAAGACGGATGAAATACCGCTAAGCATTTTGCTCGCCGCCTTCGAATTGAAAATTAATAATGCTGAACAAAATGTTTCTTTGTATTTCATTACTTCCTTGACGTGCATCGTCCTCTGATCACCATTTTTATTTAATTCTCGCTTCGTCAAGCTAGAATTAAGTAAACAATGTCGCACGGAGCAGCGTTATATTCTAGCTTGACCAAATCCTCTCAATAAATATTCCGTATGCTGTTTTCATAAGAATAATTCTGTTCTTATTCAGGTTTGTGAATGAAATATTTGGCTTTCGTAGCTTACGAAATGAAACAACGCAGAAACGCATGCATCCTACGATACAATGACGTAATTTACAATTTAAAAAAATCAACATATTTTCACACATGTCTTGTGGAGAATTTTCTCCTGGACTATCTCTGCAGCGAAAGATCTTATCACATCTGAACATATTCGAAAGTGTTAAATATGACTTTACGTGAATTTTTCTTTATTCACCGTGTAACATTATTTATTTATTGTTTGCGAAACTTTACGCACATCAGCAAATATTCCGTATGCAGTTTCGTTTTCGCCCGGGCCGTGAACGACATATTTGGTTTTCGAAGCTAACAAAGCAAAACGACGCCATTTCAGTGACGTCATTCAAATCTCTTGAAATATGTTTTTACACATGTCTAGGCGGAGAGTTTTATTCCGGGAATATCTCTGGAAAAAACCTCGACCGTGTAAAATACACACACACACACACACACACACACACACACTCACACACACACACACACACACACACACACACACACACACACACACTCACATACATACATACATACATACATACATACATACATACACAAGTTTTGTAGACAAACAAACAAATTATTATACGTCCCACCAACAAAGTAAAGAGGGAGATAGAAATGATGTTTGGTGACAGGAAAAAGGGGGCACCCACTTGCAAACTGATTACCCTCAAGCAGGGGCTAATTGCTGTCTGAAAAACTCCGACATCAGAAGAGAATAACTGAGAGAAGAACAATAAACAAAAAATTTAACCGTAACCAGGCAGCAGTATACAGAATCATGAGAGGAGGAGCAGTGAATATCACAGAAGCCCCTTCACGAGAAGACATAGACTCCTTCTGGAGGAAAATCTGAAGTGAAGAGAAGGAATTTAACCAAGATGCTCTGTGGGTGGAAGAAATCCGAAAAAGTTATTGCTCCTGCGTTACATCCAAGACATACAACATTGATGGTGAAACTCTTGCAACTGTGATCCAGAAACTCCAAAATGGAAAAGGACCTGGAAGAGACTTGATTGTTGGATATTGGTACAAGAAGCTAACATTCTACCGACCATATCTTATCAATCTGCACAAGCAAGCTCTCAATAGGAACAGTAGCATACTGCACTGGTTAGCTTTGGAAGAGAAAAAAATGATCCCCAAATGCAGAGAAAAAATTGATCCCCAAATGCAGAACCAACCACATGGCAAAAGACTACCGGCCAATTCCTCCAGGACCATTGTGAAACCAATAACATTATCACAACAGATCAAGCAGCTGAGAAGAAGGGAGTCTGAGGATGTGCCGGGCAGTTGTTAATCAACAAAACTGTGATGTCAGAGGTGCTAGAGCATAGGAGGAACCTAGTTTCAATGTGGCTGGACTACAAGAAAGCTTTTGATTCTGCTCCCCACTCATGGATGCAGGAAGCTCTTCAACTTGCTAAAGCCACACCTGACCTGACTTCATCGTGGGCCACCATCTTGAAATTAAACAAAAAGAGTGACTGTATTATCACCGATAGAAACAGTATCGCAAAGGCATATTCCAAGAAGACAGCCTCTATGTGATGTTGTTTAAACTTTCCGTAAACCCCTTGTCATTCATGTTAAGGAAGGCTGAAGGCTATCTCACTGGTTCACAAGAAAACAGAAATACCAATATTAAACACTGTTTCTCTCTGGATGACTTGAAACGTTATGCAAAGAGTATGCATAAGATGAAAAAGAGTCAGAACACATACCAGCATTTGCGCTGCTTGACTGGACACTTGATGAGATCCTAGCCATTGATGTGAAAACCCGAACAATACTAACAAGCACACATAATTTCCACATAAACAGTGACGTAGACAGCCTCTACCTAAAACGAAAACAAGGAGAGAAAGGCTCAACATCGACCCAAAATGACTTTGAATGTCGCATCATGTCCCTTCGGCAACATCTTTTAACCACCAAGTGTCGAAGTGAATCCCTTGACCAAGTTTGCATACATGAGGCTGATAACATCATAAGACTTGCAAGGCAGCTCCTTGAGCAACACTCTGTGTCTGATAACCTAGAATACATGCCCAAAGAAGTCTCACGACTCTACCACAACGGATCATCAGATGAAAGGATGAGCCTATATGAGCAGAAGACTATGCATGGATATGTTAGGAGAAAGCATAACATCAATCATCAAAGCAGTCTATCATGGACGAATAGCCGGGTTACTACCTCCAACTTTGAAAGGTATGCGTTTGCAATCCAGGAACAGGAAATATCAACCAAGCACCTGATGCGTAAAAGGGATAGTGATGCAGGTAAAGTGTGACAACAGATGCAGACTTTGTGGAGTTCACACTGAACATATCACCCACATCATAAGCAGTTGCCCAAAAATGTCATCAAGGTATTATCTAACGATGAGACATGATGTTGTAGCTAGAACAAAGAAATAAGAACCTACAACATGGTAGAAGCCATAGCCACTCATAATAAAAATGAATGCTGGTGGAATGTCCCAGTGAAGACCCGAATAAAATGTAAGCACAAAGACCAGATGTAATGATTTGGGACAGAGAAGAGAAACTGTGCACAGTTGTGGAAATTAGCTGCCCAGCGGATGTTAACATAAAGCTGAAGATCAATGAAAGGAGAATGCCTACGCTGAACTATTGAGAAATCTGTAGTTACTCCATGCAGACTACAAGTTCAGGTTTATACCTGTAATTATTGGGGCCCTGGGATATGTAACACACTACCAAAATACCAATCTTGAGAAATTAGGCTTCTCAAAACCAGAAAGGAGAAAGCTAATGCGAAGACTACACATTCAAACCATCACTGGAACTGTAAAAATCTGTAAAACTACCCAGAAGTTTATCATTTAAATATATACAAGCATGTCTAGATATGCAACTATATGGATGAGAATACATACATAAAGCGTACAAATCTGCACATAATACATACATACATACATACATACATACATACACACACATTCACTCACAAAACATCGGTTAGGGTGGGAATATAGGAGATGGCACTAATTATCATATATATTATATTATATATTATATATCAATATATTATCTATATTTATATATACGAACTGATATATATATACATATACATACATACATATATATATATATATATATATATATATATATATATATATATATATATATATATATATATATATATATATATATATATATATATAAACTTTATGCAAGTACATACATACATACATAAAACAAATTCACTATTAGTTGTTTAGATGTCACTGTAATTATTAATCTAAAATTCATTTTGTTTGTTCTTTTTCTTTTCAGTCTGTATGTAGATAAATTAACAAAACCCCACGGTAGCATTGCTTTTGTGCCTGGACACGGTCTAAAATGGTCGATGACAATACCAAATGCACAGATCACTGGTAACTGGCGTTACTCGAAAAAATTGTGGTTGTAAGTATTCAATTTAACTAATGTAGATCGCACATAGACTTTGATGTCATCTGTGAGTTTGTTGCGAGCATTTTTAAAAATTTGTTTTCTGTGACTGTCAGTCAGTTTGTCTTGTCTGTCTGTCTGTCTGTCTGTCTTTTACTCTCTCTCAACACATATATACAATGGTGGAGTTTGTGCTTCAGTGCATATATATATATGCATATACGTGTATATGTGTGTGTGCGTGCGCACGCATACACACACACACACAAACACACACATATATATATATAGATTTATATATATGTGTGTATATGTATGTGTATCTCTCTCTCTCTCTCTCTGTATATATATAAATATATATATATATATATATATATATATATATATATATAAGGTGCGATGGGTAAATTGTCGGCATTTTATATTTTTAATTTCATGCCTGCGCATTGCTTGTTTTTGATTTTGTCGACTACACAGTATCGTAGGGTCCATTGGGTACCTTCTGTGAGAAAAACAGCACCATGATGCAATTCACTCTGCCAGAAATTTGGAAACGACATGCTGTACGGCTTAGCATTCGCGACGGAAGCTCCAATACGAACATTACAGTGTTTGAGTGTCAATCTGAGGACAGTGCAGAGTTGGATGAGCCGAATGGTGATAACGAAGGTACGGCAGCTCGGATGACTCACTATGATCGTTTATATATATATATATATATATATATATATATATATATATATATATATATATATATATATATATATATATATATGTATGTATGTATATATAAAGAACATTATCATTCATAAAAATACTAATGTTAGTGACCGCAAGCGTAAAAGCTATACAAGCAAAATTAATAAATATATATAAAATATATTTATATATAGGAGGATATTAATAAGGACCTGCTTTGCTTAAGATAGACTCAAAAAACTCCGAAGCCACAGAACAATCACTAAATTAATACAAGCATGGTAGGAAAATTAAGTGAATAAGAACTGCATCTTACCTCCGCAAAGGTTGTAGAAGGAATGGCAGTTAATCTGATATCATGATTTCGAATTTAGCGCCAAAGGCACTCAGATCTACTAGTAGCAGTTACTGATATTCACTGTTAACAAGCCTGTGTTCGTTTCAGTGCCCAAACACCATTGAAACAAACGAACCATGTGAATTACTTATAAAACTATATAAGAACATTATTATTCATGTTGTTTCAATGTTGCTTGGGCACTCAAACGAACACAGGCATGTTAACAGTGAATATCAGTAACTGCTACTAGCAGATCTGACTGAAAAGAATCGAGTGCCTTTGGCGCTAAATTCGAAATCATGATATCAGACTAACTGCCATTCCTTCTACAACCTTTGCGGAGGTAAGATGCAGTCTTATTCACTTAATTTTTCCTACCATGCCTGTATTAATTTAGTGATTGTTCTGTGGCTTCGGAGTTTTTTGACACATTTTAATAATCACATTTTTATGACTAGGGTGTTAGAACACCTACATTGCTAGAAATACATGTATGTAGGTATTGAAAAATTAAATTTTAGAAAGATCTTTAGAAGTGCGAGATTGAAAAAGAAGCGGGCTGTACTTGGTAAATTCTTGTCGCTTGTTCACTATTTCGCACATCAAAATTTCTGGTCTTCTCTTACTTTTACAACTCAATCATCGTTACCGGGGCCCTCCTCCACCCCTCTTCCTCCTCCCCATCTTCCTCCTCCCCCTCTTCCTCCTCCCCCTCTTCCTCCTCCCCTCTTCCTCCTCCCCCTCTTCCTCCTGCTTCTCCCCATCAGCACCATCTATACATTTATGAAGCATAAAAGTGTTATTATTAAAATGTGTTTACTTATTTTCTAGTTTCAGAGTTGGAGACGCTGGGAGTATGAAGATCAATATGCCAGAAACGCATGTTGAAATCATCATTAAATTGAGTATGTTACTTTTTAACTCTTCACTTGCCCCTCTCTGTTTGTCTGTTTGTCTGTCTCTTTCTCTGCTTCCTTCTATCTTAAGTGTTTTGTTTAAATGGTAACTGATTAGTTAATGTATTGATATTCAAGTTCAACTGCTGTAAGTCGAAGACTGTATGCAAACATTAGAAGTGACGAAATTCCAAAAGTTTGACGTTTTCGTGAATTGATGTTGTAGGACAGCGATTAGCGTGGGGTCTGGAGTGCCTGTGTGTGTGCGGGAAACTCAGACTGAGTAATGGGAGAGGGGTGAGATAGTATGCAGCTGACAAGTAGCCTCGTCGTTTCAATATGAAAGCAGACTGAGAGGCAGCGCTTACATAAGCTGGGGATGACTTGAATAGCCTTCTTTTGGATAGGGTCCAGAATGTTCTTGAGTAAGGCAGTAGAAGCGATCTGTTTGTGTGATCAGTATTTCATTGGGAGCTTTACAGAATCAGGAGCTGAAATTTTATATAACTTTAAAGACGAATGCTAATCTTTGCCACTTTATGGATGTCGGATCCCTAGGAGAGAGTATCAGTATTTCAGAGACCTAGCATTTGCTGCGACTGAGAGGATGTTAATAACATGTAATAAAGATGAGATACAAGATTGTTTCATAGATATACGCAGCGAAGAAAATTAGATTAACGACACTCGCATCACAGAAACTTTCGTGGCTTTTGTTTCTGAGGCCAGCAAGATTTGATGCGAGGTGTCTATGTTGCTTGTGAATGACGATTGTGTGTAGTAGGTTAGAAGACATGAAAATTGGTATCACTTGTATAAGCGTTTTCAGAGCTATCAGCAAGCAGATCGTTAATTCAAGAGAGAAAACACGCAGGCGACATATTAGAATCTTGGGGAACACCTTGAGAAAAAGACATTATTTGGGACAAACATTGTAGCTGTGGAGATAGTAAAAAAAAAACCCTCGCCAAATAGTAACGTGTTCAGGTCAGTTGACAAGCTAGAAGATAAAACAGGGAGAGATAGATAGATAGATAGATAGATAGAGAGAGAGAGAGAGAGAGAGAGAGAGAGAGAGAGAGAGAGAGAGAGAAAGAGAGAGAGAGAGAGAGAGAGAGAAAGAGAGAGAGAGAGAGAGAGAGAGAGAGAGAGAGAGAGAGAGAGAGAGAGAGAGAGAGAGAGAGAGATGAGAAGTATGATATAGAGATGTGCATAACGAGTGGAGATTTTACCCATATAAATTCGGGCTTTCGAAGGCTACTTATCGAAAATCTTTAAAAAGTTGTTTTTTATACCATCAATCTAAAATTGAAACTTTGATGCACATTACAGTTGATTTTGTGTAGCTTGCCAAACAGATAAGGTGCCAAACAACGAACGGGAAGTCTGGTTCGTGTCTTCTCGGCGCTAATGTGTTGTGGAGGTCGCCAAGGGGCTTTGCTCTTAACTGCAAGCAGGTGTCCTACGATATAATTGGTAACATTCTCTGTTAAGAGTAGTGGTTAGTTAACGACAAATGGATCGTTGACCTAGGAGTCATGAGTTCAATTTCTCCAGATGTGACGGATAAAGAAACCTTTGGGACAGTATAGCTTGTCATGGAAATACATTTAACTTTCATCTGTGACAGCGACCTATGTGTTGCTGTTGTGTATTCCTAGGGTTGTGGCACGCAGTGAAGCCAACTGAATGGCTTGGTGCCACACACATATCTGTTGTAGTTATAAGACGCCTCCTCTGTCTAGCTGAGAACCTAGAGCAAGCTCAGACATGTAATGATGAATCATATAACGAGAACTGTCTGATTTCGAATACTGTTGAGTCAATAAGATATTCACAGACTCTTCCCTGAGTCTCTGGGCCGCGATTCGATATACAGACTCAAGAATTGCCTTGCCCCGTATGCAACATAACTAAACAGTCTAAAATAAACACTTTATTAAGTCATCCTGCAATATCCCAACGGGCAAACACTCACTCACGCGGATACAGACACATACAGATACACACACACACACACACACACACACACACACACACACACACACACACACAAACACACACAGAGAGGAAGCTGCTCGTTCCGAGTACATCTGAACGTAAACACAACAGCAATAAAATATATGCAAGAAACTAAAATATATGCAAGAAACTCACTCACATACACACGCATTTATATGTTTATGATACACAACAAATTATCATTCAAGATAATCTGTAATGTGTGCTATGTATAGAATGATGTTATGAGATCGTAAGTGCCTCATAAATCTATCTGCAAAGGTACGGCGCCTAACACTGGCTACGTAAACAACATAAACAACGTGAACTATTTTCAGCAGTTGTGTCCTGAAATTTAGCAATCGACTGCACTTCTAAAGGTCATCTATCTATCTATCTATCTATCTATCTATCTATCTATCTATCTATCTATCTATCTATGGGTCTCTCTGTCTATCTAAATATGTGCAACGGAAGTTGTATGTAAGCTTGTGTATGTAAGTGTATATATATATATAGATATACATACATACATATATACATATATATATATATATATATATATATGTGTGTGTGTGTGTGTGTGTGTGTGTGTTTGTGTGTGTGTGTGTGTGTGTGTGTGCGTAAGAATGTATGTATAAGCAAACATGTATGAATATTTATATATGTCTATACACATATATATAAAGATATAAATATACATACATATATATATATATATATATATGTGTGTGTGTGTGTGTGTGTGTGTGTGTGTGTGTGTGTGTGTAAGTATATGTATGTTGTATACACACACACACACACATACCCACACATAATTTTAATATTTCGCTTAGGTATTGCGAGGCTAATAGCCTGGTGTAGAACACAATATATGTATGCTTCAGAACAGTGTTAGGTGAGTATAGAACGGTAATACGAAAATGCGATGACAAAAGAAATAACGATTATGTTATGAACTTCATTAGCTTGCAGGTGTTTCTGCACTCAACTATAGGTCCACCACTGCTTCTTATAGTAGAAACGCCTGTAAGCTAATGGAGTTTATAAAATAATCGTTTATTTCTTTGTCATCTTGTTTTCGTTTATAATGATATATAAATGTATCATCCAACGATACACGTGTAGGACTTTAGTAAGCCTCGAGTAGTCCGTAAACGGTATTAAAAAAAACTTTCAGGAACAACAGTGGTCTATGGGCGTAGAAGTGGTAATTTTTTCCTATATCGAAGTGCGATAAGCTGAAAAAGTTATTTTATAGTTCAAGGTTAGCAACTAGGGTTTCTATGTATGCGAATAGAAATCCAAATTTAGGAAATGGAGCGGGTGAAATCCGAGCTAGATATATTTTCTAGCTACGAGAACGTCGGAAGTAGTAATTACTCAACGAAGGGTGCTCCACTAGCTACTCATCAGATGGAATATACCTTAATTAAATGAAAGTTACATTGTTGTGAAAGGATCCCAAGTTAACTCGCAGGAGAATTGATCGAAAATAAGTGGAAAGCACTGAATGAGAAAAGAAGGCTTGGTGATTCGGATTTTTAGATTTGGTTATGAGATTGTTGAGAGCAAAGAACGCTTTCCATCCCATGTGGCGAATCAGGTCGTTGGTACTGTGAATCATGAGTTTCATTCATTCAGTTTTATTTGTTGGGGGTATATCCTTTCGTGATAGGCTTAGCTTCATTTTTTTCCATTCCCATATCTTCCACAGAGTTACGGTTCGCAAAAGTCGGAGCAAAGAATAATGATATGTAAATTTAAGATCCAAGGATCCAGGTGTAATAAGTTAGGTGTTGAGATTGTGGATGCGTATATGAGAACGGATTCTGTTGAGCAAACGCGCGAAATGTTTGAAGTCAAGTTTCCAAATAAAGGCTAAAGGGCAAAGAGAACGATACAAATGTTGGTTAAGAATTGGCGCGTTACGGGGTCAGGGCACAACGACCCAAAACAGATAGACTCTACAGTTCGAACGCCGGAAGTTATTCAGGACACTCGCCAATGGATTACTCAAAGTCCAAAGAAGTCAATATGTAAATTGGGTCAGCAGTCTCACATAAGCAGGAGGTCATGTCAAGGGTGTTGGAAAATCTAAAATTGGAGCCATATCATTTCACATGTGTAAAGCAATTAAAAACGTACTTTTTTCGGTTGAAATAATTTGCAAAATGATCCTTGCAAAAGCATTTCTGTATTTACACTATGTTACGGAACCTGGGCTAAGTTTTCGTGCACCACCCTGTAGGACTAACATGATTAAGAAACAGCTAACCACATTTCAAACTATTTAAAAAATTTGTTTCTGTCGTTCTGTAATGAAAATATCTTTTTCTACATTAGGCACAAGGCCCTATATTATAGGGGAGGAGGAGGGGGCAGTCGATTAGATCGACCTCAGTACACAACTGGTACTTAATTCATCGACCCCCGAAAGGATGAAAGGCAAAGTCAACCTCGGCGGATCTGTAATGACAATATTAATAAAAACGTTCCTCCTTCGATTTAGACGGTCTTGGTTTGTATGCGATGACTCGCAGAACCAGTCCGCCGTGTCAACCGAGAGAAGAATGTGTGCGCATGCGTGTGTGTACGTACGCATTCAGTTCAACAGTTTTCGACCGAGTGCTGGCTTATCCGTGCTAGTCACATGCTTACGTGTTCATGCTAACCGATTGCAGGTTTGGTTGTGTACTCTGGTAGTGTTCATTATAGCCAAGTTGATGGAGTTTTAACTCGAGAGGGTGAACGAGCGCTCTGTATAATAATTAGAAGGTATGTGTAGACGTACTTTTTAATTGTCGTGAAGGCAGCTCGTCTAAGAGAGGCAAACTGCTGGCTCAGCCAGGTCCGTTTCAGCAGGGTTTTAGGTTCCGGGAAAAATCTGTATATTGGGCCTTATAATATACATTTATTGTCAGCAAGATGGAGGCGCATGGATTAGTGGTAAAGATATTCGGCTCACAATTGTAAGGTTACGAGTTCGTCTCCTTGGGTAAGACACTTTTCTTCTCATTGCTTCAGTCCACCCAACTAACAAAAATGAGTTGTACCTGTAAATTGAAAGGACCTGCCTTGTCATAATCTGTGTCACGCCGAATCTCCCTGGGAACTATGTTAAGGGGACTCGTGTCTGTGCAGTGCTCAGTCACTTGCACGTCAATTTCTCGAGCAGGCTGTTCTGTTGATAGAATCATCTGGAACACTCACTGTCGTAACCAGCAAGCCGACAGCATATACGAATTAGAATTGGGCCCCTATGTTTATGGGACTCCCACACAACTACCCACTGTGCCCATGCATTTAGTTCAGACAAATGTAACCATAGACCTGCAGTTTTCAATGATATCAGTTTTGTCTTTATTTTTGTGGATGATTTTTTTGCATACGACCAAGTAAAGCCCCATGGTACTGTGTGATACGTATCTTTCTTAGGTCTTAACTATGCACAAGTACTATTTGTTAATATAAAATGTCTATTCAATTGTGTTGAGCTATTTTGAGTAATATATTCAGTTGAGCTAGATATGGAGATCTATATAAGATTTTGTTGTTAAAATTTATGTGCAATAAACTGGTTATATTTCTACTATACACAAACTATTTAAACATTTTTTAATACAGTTCTTAAAATTATTTAATCATAAAAATGAATTTTTACACCTCAACTGGCTCTGAGAGTTCTAGCCCCCGAGTAAAATAGGAGTAAAATAGGTATCAAAGGGGTCTATAAGCAAAAATTGGTTGAAAATCATTGAGCTAGACAGACCCTATATCAAAGACTCACTTCTCTTCAAGACGCAATAAATTATTCAAGTTTATGAAATTATAAACTAAATTTTCTTAGCACTGATTATCAGAGGCCCCATCACAATTAGGGTTAATATATATACTTTGTATACTTCTCTCATAAACAAATCTTAACGTGGGGACACGTTCCATAGACCTTACTTGTTTTGAGTTATGGGAATGTATAAGTAGCTAATACATAATGTATGTATGTATGTATGTATGTATGTACGTATGTATGTATGCTTGTAGGTATGTATATGTGTGTATATATCTGTGTGCATATATGTATGTATTTTGTGTGTTTGCATATACAGACTCTATGGCGCTAGAACACACACATTCTAATTTGTCTTTATCTTTTCCCTTTCTCTCTGTGTGTCTCATTCGCACACTAAAACATATCTTACTCCCCCCTCTCTCTCTACGTATATATATACATATATATATATACATATATATATATACATATATATATATATATATACAGATTCACTTTTATGCTTGTAAGCAGGCAAGCATGCCAATGTAAAATTCAACCATAAAACGGAAGTGAACCTACACTACGTAAAAGGATCACACAGTACGTGTCAAAGGTCAGACAACTTTAATTGCTTGTTTCTATAAACCCAATGTAAAAAAGAACACTTTCGCTGATGTTATTTTTTTCTGTTTTGCTTTCAACGACTTTGGCTTTGTTGCTAATTTGGATCGGTTTTTAGTTATCTGTATGTGTATGAGATCGTGCATGTGTGTATATGTGTATGTGTGTTTTCATGCATGCATGTGTGTGTGTGTGCGTGCGTGCGTATATATGGGTCTTTATTTGTCTATGAAATTGCTTTTATCTCATATCTGTTCTCCGCTAAACAAGTCAATTTTACTTACTCTCAGAGGTGAATTAAAACACAAGTATATTGTTTAGTCTCTAGCATTATCCTTTGATATGATTATCAGACAATATACTTGTGATGATGATTATGAGGTGAAGGAGTTGATGGAGAAGGAAGAGGAAAAGAAGGAGAATGAAAATCCGAGGTAATTGAAATTCAGTTATGAATACATTATCCTGTCTGTCTCTGATCTCTGTTCATGAATAAGCTCCAGTTCACCTTCCTGTCAGTGGTTTGAATCAGGAACACCAGCGCACACATAAGGAGTGTTGTGAGCTAATAAGGGGACAACAAAAGTCAAGAAGCCTTAGATATTTAGAGAAGGCCGTGGTGGAGGCGCATGCGTCATTGTGTGGTAAGAAGCTTGGTTTCCAGCCACATGGTTCCGGGTTCAGTCCCATTGTGTGTCTTCTACTATAGCCCCAGGCTGACCAAAGCCTTGTGAGTGGATTTAGTAGACGGAAACTGAAAGACGCCTGTCGGGTGTATAATAGACGACACATGCCCAAGTTACCTCGCAGGGAACACGGAACCATGTAGTTAGGAAGCAAACTTCTTTATTTCATGGAAATTGGCCATGAAGGCCTTACATAGAAGCAATGCGGGCTGGACATTTACATTAATGAAAAGGGAAATGACAAAATGCGAATGTTATAAATGGGAGGGGTATTCGGCGCCCGCCGACCGAAAACCCCTCGAAACCACTGTTCTTTTACAATTCAAATTACATACAATCAAATCAAATCGAACAATCATAATTTAACAATCAATGAATAGGCACTTAAGCCTCATTAAACTTCCTCCCCGAGCAACTTTTTTGTCGCCCGCAGGCAGCAAGCCTGCTGTGACAAGTCGGGGCCTATTCCAAGGAATTGAAAATCTTCCTTTCTAAAGGAGGCCATTATCTGGAACAACTCTGAGTTGCTCAGAACTTCCGCGTTCACCTGTGGAGGCCACTCTGGATAGTCCAGGCACCTGAATTCTAACCGTTCACGGTCCAGTATGCCATCCAGGTAGCACTCCACGACCTCTCCCCTGTGGTAGAAGACAATGCAATCACTGTCCCACTCACAGTCTGCTTCATCGGTGGCACCCTTCCCACCGATGAAGCATCGGGACATGCCGACGGTGTATCAACATCCGCCTGCCGTATCCCATTTTCCCTCCTTCTCCTTTTCTTTTGGGTTGCGAGTGCAGGGGCCTCTGTTGGTTTAACCGGAAGGACCTCCTTTCCCGCAACCTGCGGATCCCTCGATGAGCAGCCATTGTTGCTCACCTTCTTCCGCTTTCTTTTTTTCGTGGAGGCAACCTTTTCCACGACTTCCACCGTCTCCCCCTCCAATGGGGGGGGGGGGGCACCTTTCCTTTTCCTGCTCTAGGGCCTTACTACGGCCCTGGGGGCAGTTCTTCCTGATATGGCCAGGCTCCAGGCACAGGTGACACTTGGGGGGGGGGGGCGTCCCTCGAGTATCAACGGGTACCTCAACCCGGCCATCTTCAAAAAATCAGGGAAAACAAGGTCTTGAGCTGATTGGGTCCAAAGGGTCAAAACAGCTTTTGCTCCGACCCAAACAGCTACAGGCATCATTTTGACTCAGGAGCCTGGAATTGCTGCCACCCAGATCCCTGGGAACAGTCTCTTCTATCCACCGGGGATTTATCCCAGGCGGCAGCCCACACACCCAGGCTCTTATCAGCTTCCACCCACAATACGGAGGGGCTCGCTTGCAAATTTGCAAGCTTCCTCGGGAGTGCCAAACAGCAACCACACCGTTGCAAATTTGGCCTCCCACCCCCGAGCTATATGTTTGACAGTTGGCAAATAATCTGCCAACTCTTTTTCAAACTTCTTACCACACAACCACGCCTGCACCAATTCTTGGCCCCGGTGATGCACTGGGTTATATATATATAACATGAAATACTTTTGATGAAGCATTGTGTGGTATAACTGGTTCGTATTACGTCTCAAAACTCGAAGAATAACTCGACGGAGTTAAGTTATAAATAGTTTCACTTTTATATTGTTTCACATTTAATAGTTTCACTATGCATATATATATATATATATATATATATATATATATATATATATATATATATATATATATATATATATATATAATATATATATATATATATAAATATGTGTGTGTGTGTGTGTATATGTATATCTTTGTATATATGTATTTATATGTATGTATATATGTATGTATATATATGTATATATGTGCATATATATATGTATATATATGCATATGTATATATATATGTATGTATATATATATATATATATATATATATATATATATATATTAAAAACTTAGGGAATAATAAGTATTCCACGTTATCAGGATATTTGCTATTTTACACTTTACTAATGCATATAATGTAGTGTTGCTTAATTGCTCGAATGCCAATTTTTCGTATTAACTTTCTACATTGCAGAATTCTCTCCTTTCGCCTGTAGGTAGTTTTATCAGTTTTTTTTCTAAATGTAGGTTTTGCAGAGTGAGGAATTGTGATCTAGAGAGGTTAAAGGAAGGACTTGAATATTATTTTAAGATGTTGAAAATTGAATGTTTAAATCTCATTAGCTGAGTGTTAATTTCGGTGTCAGAAGGAGGAGTGAAGTAGGTTGTCTGGGTGGTAGATGGAGAATCAAGTAGTGCTTATAGTAGAGGTGGAGCTACGGATAGTGCTATTGGAGGACGGAGAGGTTGGGCGGCTTCAGAGCTAATATTCATTTTCGTTGGTAAACCTTTCTGCAGAAATTAGTTTCTATACCAAGCTTTAGTTTGTCCTTAAATCACTGACCTAAGATGAATTTTGGGCAAAGATTTAGTAAATGCATCTTTTCGGACAGATAGATCTGTGAAATGTGGTTTGTTGCAACCGGAAGTGGTAGACTCAAAGCAGTTCCAATTTGCGGTGTGTCGGTAGTACCAAGATCAATGTTATTTTCATTGCTCTTGGCACATCAGCGGCTTGATGTTGGAGGTTGTGTACCTGTTGAGTTAATGGTTAGGTGGTGGTGTCAGTGTTACTGTTACAGTTTTTATAGCGATTGAGAGAAAAGGAAATGGTGTGGTAGTAATAATTTCGAATCCAACTGAATTGACGTTCAAGACGTTTTTTTATCATGGTCCACGAATTTGTAGAAACAACTGTTTGTGTGTGTGTGTGTGTGTGTGTGTGTGTAGAATGTTTTATTTAGGTCGATTTAATGGCCTGTTACCTGCGTATTTTCTTCGATATGTTGTCCGTTCCTCGGACAAGACAACTCTGAAACTATAGATCGCTAGCGACTACACATTTAAAAAATTTTCTCTCCTTGTTTCTTTCTGTGTTCCTTTCTGTGGAAGAGCGTAGGCTCGAAACGTTAAAGACTTTTTACACTTGCCGAGCGTTAAATTAATACATCTGTTTGTTGTCTATACCACCTGCCTTCGTCTTTTGTTTTTTGTGTGAATTCTCCCCCCCCCCCCATATATGTATATATATATATATATATATATATATATATATATATATATATATATATATTAAGGGCATTGCTATACATGAATATATTTATAGGGGATAATTAATAAATTTTTCCCGTTTGGGGTTTTTTCACGCTAACTAATTGATAAATTCTTATAAAGATTTTATCCTATATTTAAATTATATATATATATATATATATATATATATATATATATATATATGAGACATGGCATAAATAATGGTCATTACATATTTTTTCTTTATGAAATATTTTGCCCTGATTGATAATCCCTTACTAAATCTCTGTTATATATATATATCATTGTTTTTTATGTCGAGTTGAAATAAAAGCAGTTTAACTGTAAACTGAAAAATTATTCCATACTATCTCCTTATGGTGACCACTCTTCTTGTAAAAGTATCACAAACACATACGCACACACACATACACATACACATACACATCCATGAATGTATCTACGTGTGTGTGTGTGTTCCATCCTCTTTGCTATCTGCGATCAACTCGGACTAGTGATAGATTAATTCATCACTTTACATATTCAAACAACGTAAAAACAAAAATCTTTTTAATGTATATAGACAATGTTATCCATTTAGCCTTAATTCTGTCTCTCTTTCGAATTTCCTTGTCGCCTTGAGAAATATTCTTTTTGTTTGCTTAACAAAATTTCTTTTTCTTTCTATCTTTATCTTTATATTAAAAAAAAAATTTTTTAAGTTTTTTTCAATTTATCCTTCAGTATTTTTTATCCTTTATTTTCACAATTATTTTGTTATATTTCTAGCTATTTCGTTAAATATTTATTTAGATAATTCTAGATTCGTCATCTGAATCACAAGTCGTTAGGGGTCATCATCAGATTTGACAAGATAAACTCCCAATGATGACATGATGGACAGGTGGAGTGACTGTACGTGTTCGCTCAACTTGCTAGAAATAGCAGTCTAGTGTCTCTTAAATTCCAACCTATACGGTCTTATTAAAAAGATTGAAGTGGTTCTGAGTGCACATCGCACTGTGTTTCCCTTTCGAAAAAGAAAACCTCCGTCCCTTTTCCGAAAGGGGCGGGCGGTGATGGTTAGAATGCTTTGAGCGTAGGTCTGTTGGTCTGTTGGTCTGTTGGTCTGTTCAACGTTGATCCAGGACTAAACAACCACAACCGCAACAACAACGACGACAACAACAACGACGACAACAACAACAACAAAAACAACAACAACAAAGACGATAACAACAACGAGATACAAAAAAATACCGACCTTTTCTTTGTTGGCCTCAAGGACTGCAAAGACGTTCAGCTCGATACAAACACAAAGGACAGAGAGGATTTACTAAAACACGCGTAAACAATAAAAGGACAATTAACACAAGAATTATAACAGCAACATTCCCCGTTAAGGTGAGAAACACCACCGAGAGGTGAAAGACAATCCCTTAGGTCCCAAGTCACCCTTTTAGCCAGAGATGATACTACAAGTATTTCTCTCTCCTCTGTATTTTCAGCATACAAGTGCAAGATTAGAGCAGGGCCACTTACTCGGGTCATTCTCTCTTTGTAAAAAGGTTGGGTAAATACCCAACCTTTTTACAAATTCAGTGGTGGGAGGCAGTACCTCCATTCTCCAACCTCACTTTCTTCTCCAAGTGAAACTTGAACACGTTGATGAGAACTTGGCCGTAAAGGAAAGTGTCTGTCTACAGTCATTTCAGTCGTGGCCACCACACATCATACTATCCTACTTCGCCATAGTAACCTGACAGTAGAAAACTGCCTGCTCTTCTCGGCCAAAGGAAGGTGACGGGGCGATCTGTACAGCGATGTCAGCCGATAGCCAGATCTTTCCTACATGTGATAGCAGCAGTTCAACATATCTCCACAAGTCAGCAACACACGGACCCTGTACGAGCGCGTGCAAGACGGTTTCGTCACTCTGTGCGCATCTTGGACAGGCACTATAACGCTTGTAAAGTTTACTCCGAACCCGAAATGCTATTCCCACTTCTCCGGTAGCATTGCCTAGTCAGAGAATTTCTGGAAATTGTTCATGAGGCTTGGTGCAAAGTCCTCCAGAACGGACCGGTTATTTGATTTTCATCGATGCTCAGTTTCCCCTGATAATTAGTAGCTCTTAAAACCCACTAATCGTCTGTAGACCCTCATGGTGAAACAGCCACAGACCACTCTGACAGAATGGTTGAGGTCTGTGAGCGCCTGAAGGCATTCTAGGTGTCAGGCGCCCTGCCTCGGTTTAGGCTTGAACCAAGACTGCAGCTCAATCAAAAAGATAGCAGCAGAAGAGCGGATCTTGTAAACGGTGGTAGTAGATGAAAGATGCGACATAGTCATAATTAACCCTCACCCGACCTTTCAGAGATAGTTTGGTCTTGGTCCATTTCTGGGTCAGACTAATCATCTTGCTTGTCACCTCTTTCCTGCTTTTGTCTACCAGGATCTGGACCTAACCAAACTCCGAGTCATTTAATCGGTCCGTCAGTCCAGTGTCCCAAGATGCTGTTGGATAGCATGGATTCCTTCTCGTGGTACTGCGCTGCAGACTCGGCAACTTTTCATGATTAATTTTTTGCTCCTGTCACCGCCTGGTATTAATGCTGTTGTTTTTCTCTCTATTGCAATAATTTCGATAAAACATAACTTTTACTCTCTCTCTATTTTAGCAAAAACACCACACGGAGCTCCTGATGTGAAAGCAACACATTGCAGTTGTGATATCGCTTTTGACCTCGACACTTATAATTGGTTTTACAACTTCGTTATATTCCTCTTCAAAGGCACCATTCGAAGTGTTCTACGGCATCAGGTAAGCTGCTATACTTGAAATCTCACCCTTTCCTTTCCTCCATCCCTCTTTCATTACTTCCTCTCCTTCTCTCTATTTCTATTCATTTATTATGCACCTCGCCCTTCATTCACTTTTCTCTATTCGATTCCGCTCATTTTCTTTCTTTCTTCTTAATTCATTTGCCATCTTTCTACCCCTTACTCTGTCTCTCGCTTACATTCTAATCAATATGTATTCCCAGTCCTATACATACATACATACATACACACACACACACACACACACACACACACACACACACACACATACATATATATATATATATATATATATATATATATATATATATATATATATATATATATATATATATATTATATATACATACATATATATATGTATGTTCCTGTGTTACGTGGACAAGGGAGGTAAGTCTTTGCGGAGTAACTTTGAGAAATTCATTGCTTCCCTTACATCCATTGGTCAAAGGATTATCACAATGTCGTCTAAAATATAAAATAGAGATGTGTGTGTATTCGCTTTTCACGCGTATCTCACTCACTCTCTCTCTCTCTCTCTCTCTCTCCCTCTCTCTCTCTATCTATCTATCTATCTTATTTGTCTAACTAGCTAGCTCTCTCTCTCTCTCTCCTCCTTTCTCTATATGTCACTCACTCTCTATTGTTTTCGCTTTCATTTTTAGACGCTATTGTTTTTACTTTAAGTTCAATCATTATTGTTTTCACTGTAAATTGTCAATCACTACTTATAAGCAACAACGATAAATTACTGACAGAAAGAAGTTCACAATTATTGATGAAAGTAATTTCATCCATAATTTACTGACAGAAGTAACTTCAAAAATTTCACTTAAATCCGTACACTTAATTTCCTTAAAAAATTCTTATTTACCTTTGCAACGGTTTTGTGTTTTTCTGTTGTTAACGGTTTTTTTCTGGCTCCTTCGATATTGGCTCTTTGGTTTACTAAGTGACAAATTTCTCTTTAACCTGTACAGTTCTTTATTTTCCGTAAAAATTACTTATTTACTTTCTGCCTGTCGTATTAACAAATATAATTTCCGTTACCCAGTTATTTCCATTGTTTACTATCTTCTGCACCCGCATATTTCTGTATTCGCATATAACCATGCCTGGAAGGAAAGTGTCAAATTTGTCTACAATGTCAAAGTCAGCCAAAAGAATGTCTCTGTCCAGGGAAATAGAGACAGCTGCGCAAAGTGAAGCATACCAAGAAACGAATAGACTGTGCACTATAAAAACCAGAAAATCTCAAAGTGATGGACAGAGGTATGCATGGCTGACAAAGAATAGGCTCTCCACTGCAGAACGAAGAACAGTTGCAACAGCTCAGAGAAGCAACTTCTATGAAACAGCTTTCAGTTATGATCCAGCAGTTCATTATACAGATGACATTAGAGTTTCCATTGGTGCAATGACAACTGAGTGCATCATTGTAAAGCCAGGAATTTGCCTGGAGAGACACCTGTACTGTGCTGCAGTGGTAGAAAGGTTAAACTTCTAGAACCCCCGACCTCCAGAGCCATAGAAGAAACTGTTGTCATCAACTAATCAAGATTCCAAGCACTTCCAAAAGAAGATTAGACAATGCCACGCTGCACTACAGATGACATTATTTGGGGCCACAAGAGATTTAACTGAGCCAGGATTCATGCAACCTTACAAGAACTAAGGTTAGATTTATCATCGGATTGGCTCACCGCTACCTCAAATGAATCATCACATTTTGCGTTTCATTGCTTATAATTTGTAGCTGTGTTTTTGGTTACGAAATAAGCTACACAAAACGTGTTTTTGAATTACGTGTATTTTCTTTATATACATATATGAGTTGAAAGCTTTCTTTCAGCATTTCAGTTTCACTTAACGTCTATGTTCCATGCTGGCATGGGATAGAGAATTATTAATGTAGAAAGTTGGTATATCAACTACTAGTAGTTGAAACCCGCATAATCTAAACGACATTTTAAAATTTCATTATTCTCTTTAACCCGGACAACGCCGTGTATATCTGGTAGTATATATATATGTATATATATATGTATATATATATATATATATATATATATATATATATATATATATATATATATATATATATATATATATATATACATATATATATATATATATATATATATATATATATATATATATATATATACATATATACATATATACATATGTATATATACATATATATATATATATATATATATATATATATATATATATATATATATATATATGTATATATATAATATATATATATATATATATATATATATATATATATATATATATATATCAATACATACATACATACATATACATACATACATACATACATATACATACGTACATATATATATATATATATATATATATATATATATATATATATATATATATATATATATATATATATATATATATATATATATATATATATATATATATATTGAAGTATATTGCCACTTAAATGTGGCTGACCCCTAGAGAATTAACATATATATATATACATATACATATACTCTTTTACTCGTTTCAGCCATGCGGCTGTGCTCATACTGGAGCACCACCGTGGTCTTTCTGGTTTCCTCAGTTTTGGGTGTTTCGCATCACCACTCTTGTTCCGGCTGTTGGCCCATTTGGTGCATAAGGGAGTTTGATTCCGCTGTCCTCGTCTACACCTCATGTCGGATTGTTGGTTCATCCGGTATTTGTGTGTGTGTGTACGCGGAGTAGATGGACAGGGACAACTGACGAAGGGGGAATATTCTTTATGTTGCATGTCTCCCCTCAAAACGGAAGAAGCGGTCCTTCTACCTATTTACCTGGGAAGACGTGTTTCACGGGTAAGGGTAGATGAGATCCCTTTTGAGGCGGCCGTCATCTTGCTTGGTATGGAGGACCAGAATTTTGAATTTAAGTAATAATGGTTTACGGTTTTGGCACAAGGCCAGCAATTTTGAGAGGAGGTAGCTGGCCGATATCGCCAACCCCAGTGCTTTGAATGGTACTGTATTGCATCGACCACGAAAGGATGGAAGGCACAGTTGACCTCGGTGGGATTTGAACTCAGAATGTTAAGAACCGAAACATATACTGCAAGGCATTTTCCCGACACTTTAATGACACTGCTAGTTTATTACATTGGCAACTATTACTAAGTTCGAACTGCCGACCCTTCAGTTAACATCTAAACGCGCTGGAGCCATGAAAAAGAAAAGAAAAAATTGCCTGAAATTAACGTGTCTGCTTCATGTGGGCATATTTAAATAGGAGTATTGCGAATAAATCTACTTTTGTTTTTCCTTGACACTATTGAGGCTTTCAAAGCTCTTTATTTAACCTGACAAGGATTTAAGTAACCTTCAAGACTTTTACAAAAGATTAGTTTTGTCGTTTGTAGGAAAGACAAACAAACAAACAAAAAGCGAAAGCAAAGTAACCCAGAAGTACAGCAATCTGTATTTATGTTGTATAGTTTGTATAATATTAACACGTTTTTAAAGGGATAATTTTCGTCTCTAATTGGGTGTTAAATTTGATGACAAAGTATGTGTCAGAACAAACCCTGCTTCTTTGTGAATGCCTAGAAGCGCATCTCCAGCAACTCGTATTATTCATCTATTGTAATCAACATTGAGTCGTTGGCAACGGTCATGTGAGCATGAAACTTCAGATCATTTTGCTTATCCTCGGATGAATGCTTCGGTTGTTATTGTTAGATATTTTGCTAGTGCCAGTTAGTTGTTTCGTTATTTTTATTGCCGTTGATGGGCAGAATCGTTAGTGTCGGGAAAAAAAAAAGATCTTGCAGTATTTACTCTGGCTCTTTTCGTTCTGCGTTCAAATCCCACCAATGTCAACTTTTCCTTCCATCCTTACGGGGTCGATGACATGAAGTATCTCATATACATTGATATATTTCTTGTTCTTTATTGCGTTGAATTGGCGGAGTTGTTTGAGTGTTGGACAAAATGCTTTGCGGTGTATGTTCTGGCTCTTTACGTTCTGAGTTCAAATCCCGACGAGATCAACTTCTCCTTTCATCGATACAAGGTCGTTTCCAACTACCTGACAGGAACCGATTCGATTTCCTGAATGCAGTAATGTGGACATGGAAAAACAGCATATGGTCATCCAGATCGTATCTAGATAGAGTATTCTGTCGGCCAGCAGATAGGGATATCAATAATTTTCAACAATTTAAAATCATCGGCTACACTGACAATAAATTTGTGACCTGTACGGTTGACATAGATGGGTTTCATCGGCAATGCCCCGGTTACTGGAAGATGAGTGCATCGCTCTCGGCGCACCAAGCTTACTGATTAGCAGGAGTTAAGGGGAGATTGATAGAGCCAACTGTCAACAACCGATGGTGGTTATCCTTGAAAGGGCTATTAGATTAGAATTGATTGATTAGGTTTAGTAAGGAAATCTAGATAGAGAATCCTACAGTAGAGGGAGAGCTAGTTAGTGATTTGGAAGAGCACTGAGAAAAGTTATTGCGACTGACGAGCTGGCAGTGATATTGGCTCTTGATGGATTCTTCAAAACTTATCATGAAGGTAGCGTTGTCAGAGCTGGGATGCGTGCTCGAAGGCATGAGGAAACGAAAGCCGTTTGATGGTCCCGGTGGCCCAGGCGCAACGTAGAGATAAAGCCACAATTCGGTCTTTGATGGATCAGGAGCAGTGCCTGCTCCTCGATTCCAAGATGTGTGCAGTTTTTCAGCGGTATTTAACTCAATACTTTGCGGGTGGACTGCAGACCGAAAATGAGGTAGACTTTATCACATGCCTCGACGGCCTGCCATGGCTCTCGGTTTTAGGATACAAAGTTTTGCAAAACGCCGATAACGGTTGACAAAATATGAAAAGTGATGGATGGCTGCGTGTGCGAGAAGTGGTCAGGACTGGACAGTCTGCACTACAAGCTTTATCTTCACATGCCCGACTTGTTCGGGGGCCTTTTGGTAGAAGCTAACAACAGGTGATACCACAACCGGAAAATTCCCAGTCCTGCGAAAAGGGAAGTGGTGGTACAGTCGAGAAAGGAACCCGAGCGAATGATAGAACCCTATTTACTTTGATAGAACCCTATTTACAATATCAGTAAAACCAATAACCTAACTAGAAATCTCTCTAAAAACTTATTTGTAGATGATATAGGTGTTACACTCAAGGTTCTGAGAAAGTATTTATATATATGTAGGGACTATAATATTTACAGAAGACGAAGTTGAGACGTTGGATCGAAATAAACATTGTATCTTTTACAATCATCTCACTTATCTATCTATCTATCTATCTATCTATCTATCTATCTATCTATCTATTTAGTTCTCTTTCTCTCTCTCTCTCTCTCTCCCTCTCTCTCTCTCTCTCTATATATATATATATATATATATATATATATATATATATACATATATATATATATATATATATATATATATATATATATATATATATATATATATATATATATATATATGTATATATATATATATATATGTATATATATATATATATATATATATATATATATATATATATATATATATACATATATATATATATATATATATATATATATATATATATATATATATATATATATATATATATATATTATATATATATATATATATGTATATATATATATATATATATATATATTATATATATATATATATATGTATATACGAGCACCCTTCGACTTTTCCTACTAAAAGAGTTTTTCAACCCAATATTTACATTTGCATGCTATTATTTATAGACTTATGCAATGCAGTGAGCTGACTGAATCGTTGATACATCGGGCAAAATGCTTAGCGGCATTTCGTCCGTCTTTTACGCTGTGAGTTGTCCAAATTCGGCTGAGGTCGACTTTGCCTTTCATCCTTTCGGTGGTCGATAAACTAAGTACCAGTTAAACACTGGAGTCGAAGAAATAGATTTATCTCATCTCCTAATATTGCTGTCCTTGTGCCAAAGGTTGATATCATTATTTATAGGTTTATGTGGATGCTTCGATATATTCTCAAAAACAATTATTTCACACACACACACACACACACACACACACACACACACACACACACACACACACACACCATTCATTTGACTGCGGTCATGCTGGGGCACCGCCTTGAAAGTTTTTAGTCGAACAAATCTACATCAGGGCTCATTTTTAAAGCGTAGTACTTATTCTACCGGTCTTTTTTTGCCGAACCGCTACTTTACGGGAATGTAAATACACCAACACTGGCTGTCAAACGGTGGTAGTGGTGGTGGTGGTGGGGAGGGAGAACGTATACATACGCTCTCGCAGAAACATTCCTTCATATGAATAGGCAAATGTTTTTGTACAAGCGTTTTCTCTCTCTCTCTCTCTCTCTCTCTCTCTCTCTCTCTCTCTCCCTTCTGTATATATATATATATATATATATATATATATATATATATATATATATATATAGGAGGCGCAATGGCCCAGTGGTTAGGGCAGCGAACTCGCGGTTTCGATTCCCAGACCAGGCGCTGTGAGTGTTTATTGAGTAAAAACACCAAAAGCTCCACGAGACTCCGGCAGGGGATGGTGGCGAACCCTGCTGTACTCTCCCACCACAACTTTCTCTCACTCTTACTTCCTGTTTCTGTTGTGCCTGTAATTCAAAGGGTCAGCCTTGTCACACTGTGTCACGCTGAATATCCCCGAGACCTACGTTAAGGGTACACGCGTCTGTGGAGTGCTCAGCCACTTGCACGTTAATTTCACGAGCAGGCTGTTCCGTTGATCGGATCAACTGGAACCCTCGACGTCGTAAGCGACGGAGTGCCAACATATATATATATAAATTTACATTTATCTATACAGAGGGCGTCTTTCAGAATTCCTTTTCTAGTTTCATTCTCTTGATAGCTTTTCCCTGCTCTTCTCTATCTTATCTTTATTCAACTCCTCCTCCTTCCTCTACCTCACCACTGTCTCGTATTTCTCGTTCGCGAAACCCTATATGACTTGTATGTATTTATACGAGACTTACTCCCGACAAAAATCAACAGATATGCGAAACATTCTCAAGAAATAAACATAAGTTGTATACAGCACGACCACACATACGCAAACATACGAATATTTATGTGCGCTTTTATTTAAAGTATACTTGTGTGTGTGTGTGTGTGTGTGTGTGTGTGTGTGTGTGCTTGAGGATTGCATATAGAATGTATATATATAAGTGAGAAAGAGTGCAAGAGGGTGGTAGAGAAGAGATAGATAGGTCGGTAGATCAGGAACGATTGAGAGAAAGATCTGTGATATATGAATACATACATACATATGTGTGTGTGTGTGTGTGTGTGTGTTTATATTTCAATAGTGTCTTTGTCTATTTGTGTGCGATATATGTAAGCGAGTCTATTTTGCATCTCTCTTGATACATGTGTATATGTGTGTATATATGAGTGCAAGTAGACAGGAAGGAGTTACATAACTGACTAAACAAATCTAAGAGGTATAAAGAATTCAGTTCAAAGTTACTGTTATATGAAAGTTCCGAACGAATAGTCAGTGATATATTTTTTCTGGCCACAAATAAAAATATTTGGTAAAATATTTTGAATTACCAACCGAAAGCCTCACAGTTGCGTAATACTATCATCTGCTTTCTTTCACCTTCTAATTGTTTCAGTCATTGGACTGCGGCCATACTGGGGCCCTGCCTTGAGGTTCTTAGACAAACAAATAGACTCCAGTACTTATTTTTTAAAGCCTGGTAATTACTTTATCAGGTACTTTTTGCTGAGCCACTAAGTTGCGGGAACGACAACAAATTAACACTGGTTATTAAACGGTGGTAGAAGACAAATACAATCACAAAGACTCACATAGATGTATCCATGTATATATATATATATATATATATATATATATATATATATATATATATATACAGAGTGTGAGGGGTATTTGAGGACATTTCATTTTTAGTTCATTACACCTTCAGACTATATAATGTATCATTTTCTTTTATCAGATAACCCTTTCAAGATATCATGCTACCTCAAGAAGAAAAGACATGCAGTCATAGTTGCTATACATGCAAATCACTGTGATTTAAAAATTAGCAACTTTCTAAATGTTGCAAGATCATTTGTACACAAAGTTTGGGTTGAATTGGAGGCATGTGTTGGTAATGTTTCACCTGTATCAAAGAGAAAAAAAACATTCACAACTAACAGGACACCGGAATTTATACTACATGTTCAAAACATTATCAATGAAAACCCCAGTGATGTCCGTTGCTAAAGAACTTCGGGTGTCAGAGTGGACTATCAGAACTGTGGGACATCGTGACATTCGATAAAAGTCCTATGTACTGAGGAAAGCCCAATTCGTGTCTGCAAAGACACAGGCAAACTGTCTCATCCGTTCAAAACGGTTACTTAACAAAGTGAAAAATCCTCATGAATAAGGCATGCTTTGGCTTTTCTCTGACGAAAAAAAAAAATAACCAGGATCGAAAGTATAAAAGAAGAAATGACAGATGGTCATGTGCAGATCCTTCTGGAGTATCAAGAGTGATGCACACGAAATTTCCAGTAACTGCGATGGTTTTAGGAGTGGTGAATAGCGAAGGTCATGTGATGCCTCCCCACTTTTTTCCACAGGGTCTTAGACTTAATGTTGCTGGATATATTGAGGTACTGGAAACTGTTATCAAGTCTTGGATAGATGAAGTATGCAATGGAAGGTCATACGTGTTTCAGCAAGACTCAGTACCTTCTCACAAAGCCCTAGTCACCCAAGAATGGTTCTCAGACAATCTTTACAATTATATAACATCTAATATGTGGCCTCCAAACTCGCCAGATTTGAACTCCATAGACTACTACGTGTGGAGCGCTGTTGAAAGGGAGACTAATCGGCATCCTCATAATACCGTAGCTTCACTGAAGGCCGTCATTGTCCAAGTGATGTCCGAAATGAATAAGGACCATTGAATCAGTCATCGAAGCTGAAGGCGGTTTTATAGAATAATTTGCTTAAAAATCTTTATTACGGCTAATTGCACAAATGTTTATTCAAATACATATTTATTTATGCTGAAATATAGCTGTTTTATTGTATACCAAAATTATCCTCAAATATATATATATATATATATATATATATATATATATATATATATATATATATATATATACTTTTTTACTCGTTTCAGCCATGCGGCCATGGTCATGCTGGAGCACCACCACGGACTTTCTAACTTCCTCAGTTTGGGTGTTTCACATCACCACCCCTGTATGTGGTTTTGTTCCAGCTGTTGGTACATTTGGTTTATAATGGAGCTTGATTCCGCTGCCCTCATCTGTACCTCATGTCGGGCAGTTGGTTCATCCGGTATTGTGGAGAGGAGGATGTCTAGTAACTTTTTGAAGACATCTACTTCCACCTTATGCCAATTTCTTAATTTTTGTGGCAGGGCATTGAAGAGCTGTGGGTCTTTGAACCCTAGACTATTGCAATACTTGGCCCTGAATTTAAATGGAGTCAATCGTACCTTTGGTACAATACAACGGCGGCCAGCTCTAGCATTTGTATAACACTCAATACCAAAGTTAGATACTCTAGCCCTTTTAAGATTTTCCATATGTACATTATTGCATATATCTCACGCGTACGTTTCAGGGAGTAAAGCTGTAGTTATCTCAGCCTATCAAACAGACACACAAACATATACACACATACATACATACATACATACATACATATATATATATATATATATATATATATATATATACGACGGACTTCTTACAGTTTCCGTCTACCATATCCACTCACAAGGCTTTGGTCGGCCCGAGGCTATAGTAGAAGACACTTGCCCAAGGTGCCACGCAGTGGGACTGAACCCGGGACTATGTGGTTGGTAAGCAAGCTACTTACCACACAGCCACTCCTGCGCCTATATATATAAATGTATCTCTCTCTCTCTCTCTCTCTCTCTCTCTCTCTCTATATATATATATATATATATATATATATAAGGTCTTCGACAGCGTCGAAACCAACGCAGTGCTGAACTCGCTGCAGAGGCAAGGAGTCGAGGCGCAATGTGTGCAACTGCTCAGAGAGGCAAGTTCCGAATGCACCACCGACATAGCTCTGCTGTCATCACCTGTACGAGTGCCGGTCGAGAAGGGAATAAAGCAAGGAGATGCGATGTCTCCAAAACTTTTCACTGCATGTCTCGAGCAGATCATCAGAGGCATCGACTGGCAAGGCGGTGTCAACATCAATGGCGAGCTACTCAGCCGCTTCCGTTTTGCTGATGACATCGTAATCATCGCTGAAACCACGGATCAGCTGCAGCCCATGCTGACAGAGCTCGACATCAAAAGCTCTGAAGTAGGTCTCAAAGTGAACCACATGAAAACGAAGTTCATGCGGTCCGACAACGTAGCAACAGGTCGAATGGTGGTCGGTCGGCAATGATGAAATAGAGGCAGTAAAGGAATATGTCTACCTGGGACGGGAAGTGAATATGTGCCGAGACATCGAAAAGGAGATCTCAAGGAGAATAATGACCGGAAGGAAGGCGTTTAATGGCATAAGGGATGTGCTCAAGGGAAGGTTGGACAGGACCACCCGCGCCAACCTCATTAATAGCACGGTTCTGCCTACAATGTTATATGGTAGTGAAACATGGGCTACAACAAAGAGAGAAGAGCAGAGATTAGTAACGGCTCAAAGAGACATGGAGAGGTCAATGCTTAGAATCTTGTTGAGAGAGTACATCAGTAGCTAGGTCATCAGACTGAAGTCCGGCGTGAGGGATGTCATCGTAGAATATACACGTAGCAAGTTTAGATGGGCTGGACACGTCGCCCGGCTCACCGATAATCGGTGGACCCGCGCAGTTGTCGAGTGGCACCCGGGCGAGCAGAAACGACCATTCGGAAGGCCTCCACTTCCCAGCACCTATACACTCATCCACACACCTGCACACCCACCCTTCCACACGTCAAGATCACCAGCACCAATCCACACATACACACTTACACACTCTCACATACACACGAACACGCACGCTCGTTTTGGGATCACCACTACTTTATTATCTCCAACGTAATGGAAAATAGGTTAGTTTCAAAACCTTGATGTCCGGGTGACAAAATCAGAATCTGAAGGGAATTTCTTTTGATTGCTAGATAGAAGCAATATAGGAAAATAACATTTACTGACCAAGATAGAAAAAAAAATTGCTGTACAGTATAATTATGTCTGACATAAAACAAAACGCCAGAAATATTAGGGGGGAAATCAGTCGGTTATATCGACTCTATTATTTGACTGGTAATTTATTTATCGGTCGTAAACAATCGAAATAGTTACATCGTTTCTAGATTCTACAGTTAAAATCAGCTCCAAACTGTTTTCAGTTACTACTGTAGGTAATTCGTAAACTGTTATCTCTGACAGTCTTACTAGCAGAAGTCAGTAGCACTTTTAGTGAATTAAAATCTACTTTAAATTTACTTGCCTCTCGGGCTATTTTTAATTCATTGGATTGCTCGGTCTTTCTCTATAGATTGTTCTTCTGTGTTGATATCGTTATATATGATTCGGTTAGCATTTTTTTTTAATCATTTTGTGATGTCGTACTCTTATAAGCTTTTGTTAATCTCTCAAAAATCCATTGTCTTATCGACGATTATAATTATGTTTCCTGAAGAGCTTATGATCATTATGTCTGTACTAAGCGTATTTTGTTTTGAAATGCGTTGGCTCTGTTTCTAGAACCTATCTTATCCATTTCCTTTTCTTTTTATTATTATTAAACAAAGGAGGTTGTTTTAAAAAATGTATGTGTCTCTTATGTTGTTGGAATTTCAAGGTTTACGACTTTTTTCGTTCGTTTCTGATTAATTTTGGCGTTCTTTATTGTTGTTTGTTTGTTTGTTTGTGTGCGTGTGTGCGCGAGGGAGAGAAAAAGGAAATATATTTGCATGTATACACACACACACATATATACATATAAACATATATATACAATTATATGTAAATATATAATTGTATATATATATAATTATATATAAATATATAATTGTATATATATATATATATATATATATATATATATATATATATATATATATATATATATATATATATATATATGTATATATATATATAATTATATATAAATATATAATTGGCAGAATACATACAAGCAAACGTACATGTACATATACATATACATATATATATATATATATATATATATATATATATATATATATATATATATATATATAAAATTATATATAAATATATAATTGTATATATATATATATATATATATATATATATATATATATATATATATATATATATATGTATATATATATATAATTATATATAAATATATAATTGGCAGAATACATACAAACAAACGTATATATATATATATATATATATATATATATGCACACACACATACATACATACACACATTGTTGTTGTTGGCACTCCATCGCTTATGACGTCGAGGGTTCCAGTTGATCCGATCAACGGAACAGCCTGCTCGTGAAATTAACGTGCAAGTGGCTGAGCACTCCACAGACACGTGTACCCTTAATGTAGTTCTCGGGGATATTCAGCGTGACACAGTGTGACAAGGCTGACCCTTTGAATTACAGGCACAACAGAAACAGGAAGTAAGAGTGAGAGAAAGTTGTGGTGGAAGAGTACAGCAGGGTTCGCCACCATCCCCTGCCGGAGCCTCGTGGGGCTTTAGGTGTTTTTACTCAATAAACACTCACAACGCCCGGTCTGGGAATCGAAACCGCGATTCTATGACCGCTGCCCAAACCACTGGGCCATTGCACCTCCACACATACACACATACAGACATACATGTGTATGCACACACACACACACACACACACACACACACACACACACACACACACACACACACTGACCCACACACATGCGAACAAACAAACAAAAAGAACGCAACTTCAATAAAGACGGAGTCAATAACTATTGAAAAGATTGCAACAAAAATTTAAAAAAATAAAAAGTAAATGAGTGGAAATTTTACTGGTGAGTGTGTTAGATTATAAGGCACTAAAATAGAATGAATTTCTCCATACATAACACTAAATATATATATATATATATATATATATATATATATAATTATATATAAATATATGATTGTATATATATATATATAATTATATATAAATATATGATTGTATATATATATATATATATATATATATATATATATATATAAGTATATATAAATATATAATTGTATATATATGTGTGCGTGTGTGCATATATGTATGTGTGTATGCATGTGTATATATATTATTTATATTATTATATGATTGAACCCCACGCATCCATTTCCAAGTAAGTTTTATCGTAATTCTGATGCGACACTTGTTCTGTTCTATTTTTCTTTTGTATCCTCTTTCTTCCTTTCTCTAATTCTTTTTATCTCCCCTTCTCCCCCTTTCGTTCTTTTCTCTTTCATCCTTTCACTAATTCTTTTCCTCTCCCCTTTACCGTTCTCTGTCTGTCTCCTTCTCTCTTCCTCATTCTTCCTCCTTCTCTCTTCCTCATTCTTCCTCCTTTACTCTCTCATTGCTCACACGTGACCATCAGCCATCTTTCTTTTCCTACTCGAGTTCTTTCTTTCCTTTTGATTAGCCGCAGGGATAAGATGTACTCTTTCCCGTCTCCTGTCAGAGCTTGTTCATTCAGTGTTCGCCAGTCGTTTAGGCTTAGCAGCCCATCCTGTTTGTTTTCACTGTCCTATTTTTGTTACCAACTTTGACCCTCCGCAAAATCCCAAATTTTATTTAATTTGCTTTGCGGGAGCAACTGTTTTGGCAAAGACGTATCTTGTCGTGAATTGCTTGAAATATAGAGTAGAAAAACAGCCGACAACTGATGAAGAATTATTCTTTATGTTGCTTGTCTTGTTTTCCATTTGTTTCCTTCATTGTTCGCCAAAACGTTCGTATTCTATGTTTTCCTGTTTCGTATTTCATGTTGTTTGCATTCCGTGGCGTCCTGTGTCAATGTGTGCATTTATATCATATATATATATATATATATATATATATGAAAGTTATATATTTGAAGCATATATATATATATATATATATATATATATATATATATATAATTAATAATATCAGGGTAATAAGAAATATTAGAAATTTCTACTACCAGTGGCCTAGCGTGTAAAAAATTTAGTCAATAGACTATGTATTATTCATATAAATACAGTGTACGTTTAAACACATAAGAGGTATCCGTCATAGGATTCCTTGCACGCTAGAAGGAACAGCAAAGATCCAAACCACTATTAGGGATAAACTTCGAAGGGAATGAAAAATAAAAACATAAACCATCTATTAATTATTGATAATTTTTTTCTGGAAAATTTTTGAATGAAACGCCGGCATTATTTCTATTTTTATTTACTGCGCTTGTGCGGTAGATTTGAAAAATTAGAATGTATAAGTACGGGGCATATGCTGGATTGCCTCGTGCTTATATGTTTAATCTGCTGATGAAGACTTCGCCTAGCAAATTATTTTATTTGCTAAAAAACGCCGAACAAAGTGTTAAGTGGGATTTCATCCATCCTTACCTTCTGAGATCAAATTCCACCGAGGTCAAATTTGCCTTTCATCTTTTCGGAGTCTTTAAAATAACTATCAAAACACTAGCGTCGATATAATCGACTAACTACTCACTTGCCAGATTTTTCAAGCCTTGTGCATATAGTAGGAAGGAATATTCATAAATGGTTCATGTGACAAATGTTTCACTTTATTTGACAGATGTGCGAGAAAGCTGTGGCGGTCATCAACGACAACGGATATGAACAAATCATTAATTTTCCATGTAAGTAGAAACTTAATAGGTACAATATCCAACTCTTTTGGTTCGAGTCCCTCTTGTGTGCCTTTTAATTTTCACATCCAGATTAATACAGTCAGTCTACTACATTCAGTTTTCTAAATTTACTCGTAGGTTATATCTTTTTTTGGTGTGTGGTCAGTGAAGGAAGGGCCAGCAGCCACACTGTTTTAAGGTGTCTGAGACTATAAGAGAAGAAAAGATGTGTGGGGGGACTCTCAACGACTGGTAGTTTGCAACAGTAAGAAGCGGCACCAAGATAATGAGCGGTTCTGAGATTTACGACCTAGTCCAGATACTTGCAATTGAGTACAACCTGCTAAAAGGATCCTAGGATCAAGTGGTGACGCTAAACAAGACGATGGAATTTTTACTATTATATTGTTAAGATCAGCCCTCATCGATCGTACATTTACTATTATATTGTGAAGATCATCCTTCATAGCATTCCGCTTAGCTGATCAGTGTGGCAAATAGGATGCCCATTACCTCTTGGTCACTTCTGATGCTCCTAAAATTTTATTTTACTGGATTTCTCGGTCTTTCTCTTTAGATTGTATTTTTGTGTTGATATTGTTGTACATGATTCTTTTAACCTTTTTTCTTTCTACCATTTTGCAATGCTGTTCTGTAATAAGACTTTGTTAATCTCATAAGAATACGTTGTCTTAACAAATATAAATATATTTTCTGAAGCGCTAATGGGTATTATGTCTGTACTAAACATATTTTGTTTTTGAAGGTGTTGGTCCTGTTACTAAAATCTATGAACCTTTTTTTTTTAAACTCTGGACTACATTATCCAGTTTCTCCTTTTCTTTTTAAGATGATGGGGTGTGGTTTGAGGGAAATATTGCTGATACGCCTTGCTGATCGAGCAACCATATAAATGTATTACATGAGTTCAAGATAAATAGAATGCTGTTGTTGTTTAGCTAATATAGATCTAGAAGATCTATGTTCAAAAACGTTCCGACCATAACCATCACATCTTTTCGCAGGAAATATGATCTGATGACCATATCCAACATTTTATTTTCTAAAACGATATGGTGTAATGTGATGGCATTTGGCTGCTGCTTCTAGGATATGAAGTCATGTAGAGATACTCTCTCGTCGACTCAAGCAGAAGTCACCTCATTAGCTCATGGTAAACGGCTCTAATAAAGACAGATTTACCTTACTGACCGGCGCTGTGCTCTGATGTATACCTGCTAAAGACGTTTAGCTTAACATTAAATAACCGAGACATTCAGCGTTATAAATTGGTACACATGTAGCAGTACATCTTTTATTTTTTAATTGTAAATAATTAAAGTCACTGTATGCTTCACACATATTTTCCTATTTTTCAATGCAAAGCTGAAACTTTTCTGTTGGAGCTGGGGATAAAAAATATCAGCGAGAAACCATTTCGTAATAGCATTTTTTTTTATAACTATACTTAGCAGTTTCACAACGTTACATTGAATACGAGCGCGCTTATGTGTGTGCCTTGCTTGCAGTTGAGCTTGTGAGTTCGAAGTAGGAGCGTATAGCTATCAAAGCTCTCATCATTAAAGGAGTGGACCTCATCATAGAATTGTGATGAACAACCGAAAATCTGATAGTACGAAATGACATTTTACAACTGCCGTCACTGCTGTCCCCACTGCCGCCGCTACTACTACTACTACTACTACTACTACTACTACAGCTGCTGCTGCTGCTGGTGATGTTGTTCCGGCTGTGAGCACGTGGTTTATCAATTACTGCAAGGGAACATGAGCGCAGGATGGCCGGAGGGTTTACAGTTTCAATTCGCAATCATGTAAACGGGACCTGTGTGAAGAGGTAGTTGTTCCGACTTCCTGCTCTCTGAGTTCAAATATCGCCAAAGACACCTTTTCCTTTTATCTTTTAAGCGTTGGTAAACTGAAGTTCCCGTCCAGAACGATGAATTGATGGAATTGCTAGAATGTCGGATGAAAGGCCTTGCGATATTTATATTCTTCTGTTCTGAGTTCTTGAGTGATAATAGTTTTATTCTGTTACTGGGTGTCTTCTATTGGAATTCACTTTCCATAGCAAGCATTCGGTTCAGATCATCAGTCTGCAGATAACTTCTTTTCTGCAGCTGAAAAAAAAAAACAATAAATGAGCATACCTGCCTTGCCTGACTAAAGGGTAGACAGAAACTGCAAGTTGAAGTGTTAGCATGGTCATAAATTCATCCCACTGGTTCAACCAATGATTACATTAAGGTCTGCGGAATACATGATCGATTATATTATAATTCATTGAGTAGATAATTCTGTTGGCCGAACATTCAGTAAATTAATTTACTCATGTATTTTGCTGAGTTGTTAGTGTTTAGATAGGTGTATTGCTCCAGCTGAGTATCTGAGTACCAACTGAAATATTCTCAGCTCGCACCCCATCATTGGTGTGCGTTTTGAATATACGATGTTTAGCTCTTAAAGCAATTTAGTTGCAATGACATGAGAGCGAAAATTAAATACTTGGAATTTTTTAGTTTCGTTTCTTCAGTTTCGATGTCATAAATATCGATTCTTGGAGGCTATAAAATAAGTAACACAACTACGCTAGTGTTTCGAATTTGCTTCTCAAATGAAGAGTTGGAATGACATTGGGAAAAAAATTAAACGCTTGACAGTATTTAGCTTCGTCTCTTCGGCTTCCAGTTTAATTTTGACTGGGATCGATGTAGGCTTTTATCTTTTATAATGTATAGAATAAAAAATATGGTGGCGTTCCGATTTAGAGTGGCTATAGATGATTCGATCTCTTTTTCGTTTGTTTCAGTGCAGGTACCAATCGGATATGATTTCATGTTAGATTATAGATTGGTTAATGACCCACTCTTGACGACGTTATACATGCAATTGGAGCATAAGGTAAGTCGATTTGTTATTCACAACCAAGGGTAACATTAGTCTCAAACAGTTCGGTGTCTAATTACTTAGTGATATGAGAAGTAGAGGCAAAGATGGTCTCTCACCAAACCGATATAAATTTCTTTCACAACTGATGTCATTTTTTAAAATTTCCTTTGCATTCGTATTGCATTTGGCTGTAACCAAAATATTTCAGAAATACACGAGCTTGTATCATAATCAAAAATTTTTTTTTAATATTTTCTTATGCCTCTGTATGAGTTTGGTTACCAAGTGCCTATTTCTTTAAATAAACATCGCAACAATTGTAGAGAACTTGCTAAGGAGATGCGGAATCCAGTAAATTATTCATTTTTTTGTGGTGGTGGTGGTTATATTTGAGACACAAAATTTTATGTAAACGCAAATACCCGAATATTAGTGAACAGCTGTATGTTTACATACAAAACTAAAAAGCTTACATACACGTTGGTAACACTTGGCACGCTTAGGAAAGGCAAGCTAGCAGAGTCGTTAGATTAATGCTATGCGACATTTTTTCCAGTTCTTTGCATTCCGAGTTCAAATACTGCCAAGGACAACCTTCACCTTTTATTCCTCCATGGTTGATACAATGAAATACTTGTCTAATACTGGGCTTAATATAGTCGACATGTCCCGCGTTACCAAGTTTCAATCCTTGTGTTACTCGTAGAATTAAATACTTATGCTTAAGTGGGAGAAAATTCGAACATCGTTAGAGCGTGGAGCAAAATGCATTGCCGTAAGTAATTAATTATGTCTTTACATTCTGCGCTCAAATCCTGCTGGTGTCAACAGCGTTGTTCATCCTTCCGTGGTTGATAAAACATGCCAAGACAAGTACTAGACATGACAAAAGCAACGTTATCCTCCGTCAAAATTTGAAGTTGTATGCCTGTGTAACAATCAATAATGCATCTTGGGTAATGGATGGCAGAATTGACAGATCAATGAAAGCAATGCCTAGAAGATTTCATTTTATTACTGTACGTTCTGAGTTCATAACTTATAGACGTCGACTTTGATTTTCATCCTTCTAGGGTCTATAAGCTCAAATCCCAGTCAAATCCCAGGTTAATTTTATCGATTATAGACTCCGTACATATTAGTGATTTTGTAACTTTGTACCAATGCTAAAAACCTATCTATCTATCTATCTATTTATCTATCTATCTATCTATCTATAAGAAGCCATGTTTACACCTATCATCATGATATGCGTTTGTTCTATTATATCTACTGTGTCTATTTACTTTTCCGATCATGTTACTTCTTTCCTATCTTTCAGGCGAAAATCTCATGGTTCAACGATAATGACGTCATACCATTTCATCCAGGCCACCTCCCTTACGTCAGTGACAACGGCAAAATGATCTACGTAGTCATCTCAAACTATGTAGTAGATTCTTGGTCATTTGCAGCTCATAAACATCACGTACTTCAATATGTCTTTTCCTCTAAACACGTATGTATGTCTTTAAATATAATACTATCCACTAAATACCTATATTTTCTCCATTAAAAAAATATGCCTACCTCATCAAAGCAAAGTATTGCCAACCGAGCATCCATATCTTCTCTCCGAAACGCATATGTGTACTTTGACAATACATTCTAATTTCCTCGAAACAACTTGTTTTCTCAACCAACCACGTATGCCATTCTTATTAAAAGATAATGAAGTCCATTAAGCACATAATTTTCTTTACTAAACAGTTCTAGATCTTCTCTACTAAACATATATGCATAAATTGCTAGAACACAGTTTTGTTCATTTTATACCAATGCTTTTTATCGCATCAAAACATATTCTATACCCACTCTACAAAACTTCCCAAACACTTTTAAATAGTATTCTTTAAACAAACATATACGTTTCTCCTATCAATACATAGATTATATTGTAACAATTTATAACTTTACAAACTGTAGTGAGGAGAGACAATAATTAGCTTAATGATCAATTCTGATCAAGAAATGCAGAGGAGACAACCATGAAATTATAATCAATTATAATTAATGAAAAATATAATGTTAGTAATGCAGTAGTGAAGCTAAGTCTTCTCATATCACTACAGTAACAACTCTGGAATACTACAGCCTTGCTAGAGCTGCTCAGAGAATCTTAGACTTTGCCACTAATGGTAAGGTGAAAAGGCAACAGAAAAGCATTCAGTTCCTTGATAGTTGGCGTATGAGAACATTCTTAGACCATGTACAAAATAGACAATGCATTAGGAATATTTTCACATTCTAAAATCCGAATACTGTAATGGAATATAATACCATTCTTAGTTAGATAACCCGTTAGAAGGAGCTCTTTAAAAAAATGTCAGGCTAAATAGGAATTCTTCCTCAATCTGTGATAAAAAAATATGGCACTTTCCGTTCTAGTAATTGATACATTACAAACCGCCTATGCTAAAATCACAATATAAACATACATATCTGCAAATGATATATACCTGTATCATTTTAGTGGGCATGGTCTGTACAGAGCCAGTCCCATTCTTACGTCCTTCAAACTTGTATCGGTCTGGAATAACAAGTGCCACGAGCTCCTTCTCTTAAAGGGGAAAATAAAGAACTGCAAAGCTTCATCTGCCCTGGGTCCGTTTAGATATCTGTGAGTGACCTTCTTCCAGAGGTAATTCAATAACAAGCTAGTTAACCCATAACCGGGGTCCTGATAATTGCTATTTCTCTGGGTCAGAGGAGACCTGAGAGCAATAGTGGCTTAGAAGTGGTTCGACATTTCTGTGAAGGCGCGTGGCTTTGTGGCTAGGGTATTCAGCACACAATCCTACGGTTCTGTGTTCGATTCCCAGTGGCGCGTTGTGTCCTTGAGCAAGACACTTTATTTCTCGATGCTTCATTCCACTCAGCCGGTAAATATGAGCAGTGCCTGTATTTCAAAGGGCCAGATCTGTCACATTTTGTATCATCCTGAACCCCCCTCAGAATTACGTTAAGGGCACTCATGCCTGTGGATTGGTCAGCCACTTGCACGTTAATTTCACGAGAAGGCTGTTCGGGTGATCGTGTCAACTGGAACACTCGTCGTTGTAACAGACGGAGATCCAGGTCATACATTTGTCAAAATCCTGGAACCCTCGAACCAGGGTCCCACAACTGGAAGGAGTTTAAAGTATGTATGCTTGAATACATATATACATATTGTGTGCGTGCGTATATATATATATATATATATATATATATATGCATACATGGGTACAGGACGTCACAAAGCGTAAACAACATGAAATACGAAGGCAAACTTGGATATGCGAAAAACGAGAGAAACAAATGGAAAACAAGACAAGTAACATAAAGAACGACCCTTCAGCACAATATATATGCATACTCTTAAAAAGGTTTTTAAAACAAAAAGAAACAAAAAATTCAATGCGTTTATAAAATCGAATATTTATTATAATTTTGTTGGTGGTGACCTCGAAGTTTGACCAGTATTAGTCAGGACCACTGGTAGACTCTTCTAAGTCATTGCTAACAAAATATTACACACACACACACACACACACACACACACACACACACACACACACACACACATATATCTGGAGAGGGAGACATTGAAATTCTCTGCCTCATAATGTCATGCAGACTGCTGCTGCTACTACTACTACTATATTCATTACAAGTGCCCACATCAACGTTACGACCTCGATCAGCCCAAAGCTAGACTACGGTTAACACCACTTCAATCCCCTTCATAAGCATTGCTACCACCGCCATGATAACAACCATTAACGTGACGTCATCGACGACGACCACCACCACTACCACCACTCCAACCACCATCACTAAAACCGCAACCACACCACCACCACCACTTAGATTTCCACCACCACTACCATCAACATCCCCACGAAAGCCCCGACTATCTCAATCACCCTATTACGACCATCATCAATACCTTCACAACCACCACTGCCACTAGCTACCACTATGATCACCAAAATCCACCACCACCACCACCTACACAATCGTCACCATCACCACTCCGTCATCGCCAACACGGTCCCCTTCCTCCTCCTCCTCATCATCAACATCATCATCATCATCATCACCATCACAACCACCACCATTATGAGCTCAGTTTACCTGTTCAGTAACATCACAATAAACATTTCATGTACCCTTACAAACAAACCGCCTCCAGCATGTCGACATGTCCTGCGGACATAGGTCCTTAGCTGACGAGCAGTCTTATTCTTTTGCGATTCCCTTTTTCTATACAGTAACAACAATCTGCAAGCTATCATCTGATCTAGTCCCCTCCCTTCTGGCGACAGTTTGACTGTATCTTACATGAGGCGGATAACTTGTCTTATATTTGTATATATGTAGCGAATATGTGTATGCACATACATAGGCACGCAGTCAAAAACACACACCTACGCTCATATGTATGTTTGTGTCTAGGTGCACACGCACATATGTGTGTGTATATATATATATATATATATATATATATATATATATATATATATATATATATATATATATAATCAATGTTAATTCTCTAAATGAAGTATTAACAGTAACTGCACGATAAAGTGTAGTATATTGCCACTTAAGTGGTGTGTCGATAAGCCAGCTGGAGGAGATGTCCTCCTGGGGCTAAAAGCAACAGTAACATCCACCCCTAGGGGTCAGCCACACTTAAGTGGCAATATACTACATTTTATATATATATATATATATATATATATATATATATATATATATATATATATATATATATGTATATATATATATATATATATATATGTATATATATATATATATATATATATATATATATATATATATATATATATATATATATATATATATATATATATATATATATATATATATATATATATATATGTATATATATATATATGTATATATATATATATATATATATATATATATATATATATATATATATATATATGTATATATATATATATATATATATATATATATATATATATATATATATATATATATATATATATTTATTTGGTTTACAGTGCGTGTGTTTTCATTGGCTAAACTGGCAATATGACCATCCCCAAGTACAACAATATATATATATATATATATATATTTTCAAAAATTCAAAGGTAATATTGCCATCTAACAAAATGCATATAGATTTGCATATGCATACAATTGCGTGTGACATTTCATATATATATATATATATATAACGTCAAGTTACATGTTAAATGTCTTTGTTGAATGGTTTCTCGCCTTTGTACTTACTAGAGGAAAATGCACTGGTTTTGTGCTAAGAAAGGTGAAAGAAAAAAAGAGATTGATCCGATAGATATATACATAGGTAGGTGATTGCGAGAGAGAGAGAGAGAGAAAGAGAGAGAGAGAGAAAGAGAGAGAGAGAGAAAGTTGAGAAGTGGGGTGGAGAGAAGAGAAAACGACAGAGTAAGAGAGTATATGTTAAAGGGTAGGGGAAGAAATATCAATATGGTATCGAAGTACTTGTGTTTGGGAAGACGTTGCTAACTGAAGCGAAGCGATGCAGACAGATTTTGACCAAGACAGAAAAGAGCAAACCTGGAGCTACAGTAGCAGACACATGCCCAAGATTCTGTGCACTCAGATTTAACCAGGAACTCTATCGTTGTGCATTCAATCCCATTATTACATAAGCCAAGCTTGTGCTAATTTATATAGTTCCAGTATTTGTTTCCCTTTCGTGTGTATATCTGTACGTGAATGTGTGTGTGTGTGTGTGATTATAAGCTTGTTATATGACAATGTTTTAATCATTCATTTAAGACAGAAGAGGGACAACAGACAGGCTGAAGGTCGATCTCTGTATCTATCGCCTGCAGGCCCTACTTTTCCGACTGAACCCCAATAATAGGCTGTGTTTTGACGCTTTCATTGAACTCGTCGCTCGTTGTTAGTGCCAAGTTAGTGCACATCGAATTTATTATTTCTGTTAAAATCTACTTCAAAACTTCTTTCAATTATAATGGAGATGGTGTGACACTCCGTCGGCTACGGCGATGAGGGTTCCGGTTGATCCGATCAATGGAACAGCCTGCTCGTGAGACTAGCGTGTAGGTGGCTGACTACTCCACTGACATGTATATCCTTAATGCAGTTCTCGAGGAGATTCAGCGTGACACAGAATGTAATAAGGCTGGCCCTTTGAAATACAGGTACTACTCATTTTTGCCAGCTGAGTGGACTGGAACAACGTGAAATAAAGCGTCTTGCCAAGGGCACAACGCGCCGCCAGGTATTGAACTCATGATCGTGAGCCAAATACCCTAGCCACTCAGCCACGCGCCTTCAGTACAATAATAATACAAACTTATTAAAAGTGATTCAAATGTATTCTTTCACCATTCAGCTGCCGGCCGCACAAAGCGAACTCTTGATGACGACATGCTCAGAGGAGACAATTTGTATCGGAAGACTCATTCCACAGGTTTGAAAACAGTTCTTTTTGTTGTTGTTTTTAATATTTGTTTTTCATTTATTAAGATACTGAATATTTCTTTCGGTAAAGTACAAGTGTACAACATTTTTATGAGTGGGGCCACGCTTAATTAAATTGATTCCAGTATTCAAGGAATGCTTATTTGATCCACCTTAACCCCCGTGGTGAACAGAAATTAGTGGAATTAAAATTATGATTTCTAACCAATGCTCAAGACACTAATTTTGGGTAAGAGTATATTTGATGTAGCTTAGTTTTAATATCATTTAAAGCACGTTGTGCTAAGATTTTTATGAACACATTTCCTTCGCAATGCGGGGGTGCTAGTATTTATAAAATGTACATATTTAGATTAAATCTTGCCATGAAGTATTATATCAATAAATAAAAATTAATGTCATGATAGTCTCCGATATCTTGAAGCGGAGTTAAGCAAAATCTGTGAACAGTTAAACAATAAAATATACTGAAAATTATGTATAAATAAATTAGTTAATCCAGCGTATGGTTGCGTCGTTGGAGACAGTTTTCAATCTTTCTCGATTAGTTAAGTGTTTTTTGTTCTCCTAGCGTCTTTGACAGCCTTCAGGGTCTTTTGAAAGATTTATGTGGCTTGTAAATTCTCCTATCTTCTCCTTATTGCTGTCCGGCAAAATGTTATTTTTACACACTGACGATCTGGCGGCCTCAGAACGTGAACAGCTCATTGTATTGTTTCATCAACGTGTCTTGGACTCTTCATGTTATTCTTCTTAAGATCAAGACATTATTTCTAAGTAAAAATATAAAAATAATATAATTATGTAATATATATATATATATATATATATATATATATATATATATATATATATATGAATTAATTACTGACAAGGGAACAGAAATTATATAATCAACTTCATTGGCTTCTAGCTGTTTCTGCTATAAAAATCAATACACTTAAAGCTGCGTGATTGTGCTAATTAATTAATTTATATATGCATTCTGTTCTTTTGATTTGCTTTAGATTGGCGAATCATTTCCAAACAGTGAGACAACGGTAGAAATATCCGCCATTAGTAGACCAAAGATACATTTCCAATCAGACAACATTGAATTGAACATTAATGGTCTCCTTCGATTTCTCGTCCATCTACAGAACACATCACATGTCGATGCATTTGGGATAAGAGTGGTAGGTTATTTATTATGATAATTAATAAATTTCTTTTTCATACGTCCGTTTCGATTCCTGTCTAAAGTAACTTGACCGTCAATCACAATAAGGACACTAGCAACACAACTTCACTACCTCAAATATTTCAATGCCCTCAAATATTTCAATGTCCTCAAATGTAAAAACAATCCATGAATTCATGCCTGTGTCGTTTGGTTTTAAAATGTAGAGGCAATGTTTTTTACTATTGGTCTTCCAGAAATACTAGTACACAGTGCTTCAGTTCCTATAGTTAAAAATAAATATACCACAATATGGCAATACTATGTAAGATAAACAAACTAACGGTCTATATAAGTGGAGATACATCTCTCATCCGTTTTTAACTTTAATTGCTACTGCGCCTTGGAAGTTCATCGAGATTTGAGAGAAATTTATACTTCCTTCAATTTCAGCAGACCTCCTTGTGGTACTAAATATGGAATGCATTATGATGATGATTCCGACATAACCTCGTCAATTCTATATTTTGTTTTCCAAGCATAAGTATCCGAAAGACCTGAGGAACTCATTGTAATATTATCATTGTAATACGCCGGACAAAATGCTTAGCAGTATTTCGCCTGTCGCTACTACTTGAGTTCAAATTTCGCTGAGGTCGACTTTGCCTTTCATCGTCTTGGGGTCGATAAGTTAAGCGCCAGTTACGTACTGGGGTTGATCTAATCGACTGGCCCCATCCCCCAAATTTCAGTCCTTGTACCTATAGTAGAAAGGATTATTATTAAGAAGGTGGCGAGCTGGCAGAATCGTTAGCACACCGGGTAGAATGTTTAGCCGCATTTCGTCCGTCCTTACGCTCCCAGTTCGTATTCCTCCGGGGTCTATAAAATAAGTACCATTTTCTCCAAATTGAAACTCCTCTGGAATAGACTGCCCAAATTTTTTTTCTCCGTCATATGATGTTAGATCAATTACATCGCTTATCCATCCCCTCCACCACCACTAATTTCCTGTAGACTGCAAGGGTGGCTCGTTACCCACTGCACTGCCCGACTGGTACAATGAACTGCAAACGCCTAACTGTCAAGTTAATGACAATAATGCATATTGCTTGTCCCTTTGCATGTATATAATATACTGTATGTTCATCACCTTTAGGAACTGCATGGTAACGTGAAAGCTTTAGTGAATTCCAGTCAGTTGTTTTACAAAGTTCATTCAATGAGGTAAGTTCCTTTTGAATATTTTATAACTGAAAGATTATATTACTTCGAGAAGCTATCCGCTTGAAAACCGTTGTTAGCTTAATGTTAACATATTTGATATTGGAAGATGAAGAAAAATAAACTAAAAAGAAAAAAATAATGCTGTAATGGCAACAAACATGAAAAACAACTCGTTAATATTCATTTGAATTCGGGAGATTATTTTTATTATGACCTTACCAGTAATGCATAGACGTCTTTGCACTTGGCGAATTAGTTGATGGAAGAATCATTAAATAAACATAATTTATTCTATATACTACTCTAATTCTCTGTGCAACCAATGTACGATATTATATATTAACTTAATCTCCCCAAAATACTTCACAAATAATAATAGAATTTGTAGAGTTTTGCTGAAGTTGCAAAACAGCAAAAAAAAAACCGAAGATGATCTGAGTTTCTTTCCACTGCATTTGTCGAGTTTAGTTAAACATATTTGATAATGATAAATATTTTCTTTGTTCTTTTTTTTCTTTACCTCGCCTTATGGATATTTTCAAATAAATTTGTGATGTTCCCTGTGTTAAATATGTTAACAATTACATGATCAATAGTGTCGTTGTTGTAAATGTATTTGTGTGTTTCACTGCATGAACTGGCGCCTACGGTAGCCATGTGTATAGTGCTTGGTTGTTAAATATGTACTGGATTTGCATAAAGCTTGGTAGTAGGAGTACAAGTTGTTGCTGTTGCGAAATCCCAAGGCTGGAACGCCGTAACCGCCCCATCCTTATGTTTCATGTAATCCACATCCAGGGCCAAAGTTTTAAATGGATAAGATAAGATAATAAGAAGGGATCTGATGGAGATTCGCCTGGGAATTCTAGAAGATAGGGCTACCATGCGGAGGCTTTCGCTTGATGCTTCGATGTTATGCGTATTGAGTGTACGGTCACGAATAGTCCATGAAGATCGTTTAAGGTTTGTGTAAGATAAGATTGCCTATATATAACCAACGTCAGCTGACTCCAGTTTCTTGCAAAAAAAGGGAAATATATACATACATACATACGCACCTACATAAAGATCCCCTTCAGTCATAAATAACCATGGGATTGCACCTAGAAAGTTCTTCAGCGAGGCACAAGTCCAGGAAGGTTGTTTATGGAAGACCAGCGGTCGCCCATGCATATCAGTCTCCTCTCTCCACGCCACCAACGTTATCCAAAGGAAAGGCAAAGTCTGGTACAGCTTGGTACCAGTGACAGCGCAACTCATTTCTACGTGAAATAAAGTGTTTTGCTCAAGAACATAACGCACAACTCGGCTCAGGAATCGAACTGACTACCTCATGGTTGTGAGCCCGACGCTCTAACTACTGAGCCATACACATGTCAGCACGCGTTGTCATACGTGTGTCAGCACACGGTGCTGTACATTATGGTGATCTAGCCTCTGAAGACGGGACCAAAATCAACTCTACAGATACCCGCCAGGTAACGGTAATCTTGTTGAATGCTTTGGACAAAGCGTTCTGCAATAGATAGATCATTTCCCGACCAGCTGAATGATGTATCGCGTTAGAGCATTAGGTGGAGATTGTTGTGGATAAATCTTTCGCGGAACGTACAATCATCTAAACTCATAGGGTCGGGCTTCCGGATTCCTGACGTATATATTTCCCACCTGGACGGTACGCCGGTTCGTCGCAGGATTACTAATTTTTGCCAGCTGAATGGACTGGAGTAACATAAAATAAAGAATTTTGCTAAAGAACACAATGTGACACCCGGTGCAGGCATCGAAACCACAATCTTACGATCATGAGTCCAACACCCTAACTACTAAACCACGCGCCTCTATTTCCAAATAATAATAACGGCTTCTTTTATAGCCAATAGGGTCCAAATGTTTTCTAATTTAAGTACCACACTAGCCATTTCGAGGAGGGGTATCATTCGATGCCATCGATGTACATAACTGGTGTTTCTTTTACAGACACTGAGAGGATAAATGGTAAAGTTGATTTCAGTCGGATTTGAATCCAAACTGTAATGGCTCGAAAAAATAATGTAAAGCTTTTTTCCCAACGCTCTAATGGTTCTGTCAGCTCGCTATTCTTGTAACAACAACAATAACGACAGTTACAGTAATTAAAAGTTAATACTAACTGTTTCACATTTAGACACATGACTAATTAATATAATGATATACTTTCTTGAGTCAAAAAGCGAGCCTTTTCGTGGTCGATCGACTTGCTAAAAATAGCAGCCAAAGTAGTTACCATTAACAACAACCATTTTACCGCTTGAAAAATGGTGAGCCAACATTGATTAATACAGTCCTTGGTAGAATATTGCTGATACAAAATATATGACTGAAATATTTTTCATCATAAATTTGCTTGATCAATCAGGTGTCAAGGTTTCCAGAAGACAAACCCCATTAAAACTATATGATCTCTTCTAATGTTTGCTATAATTTCAGTTTTCAGGTCGGGGACAGTGGTGGACATTATCTCAGGAATATTGACGTAAGTATATAACCTTTAACTATATATATCAATAAAAGAAACCTATCTGTTGAAAATAGGCATAGGCGTGACTTTGTGGTAAGAAGTTTACTTCCCAGCGACACGGTTCCAGGTACAGTTCCATTGTGTGGCACCTTTATATATATTCATTTTATTATAAAAGCAAAACAACACCACAAAGGAATCGACGTAAACTTAAATAATAAACCGCGACAGATGTCCCGTGATATGGCGAGGGATTATTGTATATATTTTGATGCATGACACAACATAAATCAGGGGAGCTAAAATATTTTTAAATGTCAAACCTGGCTTTCAGAGGAATTATAAAATGTGTGACATTCTTCCTAAAAACAGACACATAAACTCATTTATTCCATTACAAGTTTCAATAATCGTCTTGGCTACATGTGGCACAGCACTTTGAAAAAGTTCTAGTTCATTATATCGAATCTAGTATTTATGTTTTGGCTTTACATTTGGAAGCCTTAGAGTTCTTTGTTTCTTGCATCGCTCGGCAAGGGACATAAACACATAAATTGTTCTCTTCCCAGGCGGATTTAGTGACAGGCAGGCAGGCAGGTAGACAGACAGACAGACAGACTGACAGGCACACACACACACACACACACACACACACACACACACGCACACGCACACGCACACGCACACGCACACGCACACGCTCGCGCTCGCTTCTTTACACTTTCAGTCTACTGAAATGTTTGAGATAATTTGTTCTTAGATATTATTAGACAGACGCGATGATGGGCACAGCTACAACTAGCACAGATTTGTTAATCAGATACTGCGATAGAAAAAATAAATAAGATGTCATACAGCCACCTTCTCTACACACAACGATTCATGCACTCAAGATACATATGTACGAATGTGGGCTGGACTATAAAGAAGTGATGCTAGAGCCGTGAAATCTTGCAGGCTTTAATTCTAAATTCTTCTTATCAATAACTGCATTGTTTCTTGCTAAGTAAATAGAAATCTTACTGTTCAAAGATCTCAGAAGTAACTAGTAGCGACTTCTCTTGAAAACGACAACATTTTGGCATCGTGGTGTTATGAAATACCTGCAGACAAAGGGCTTAGCCCCTAATAACATTCATACTGACATGGTTGCTACATTAGAGGATATCACTTCAGCTTTATCAAAAGTGGGCGGTTGAATTTAAGAAGGAAAGAGAGAGTCTTGAAGATGACCCAATGCCTGGACGTCCTGCAACTGCTATCACTTAGGAAAACATTGATCGTTTTCACCACATGGTAAACACGCACAAATCTTGTGAGTGAAACAGTGTAGACAGAAAGACTACGGGAAGCTGATCAGATGCTTTGTACCTATAAATGAAAGACACAGTTTTAAGCGCAGCGTGTCACGCTATTTTCAATCTGAGAATCACGCTTGGAATTAACGTATCTGCGGAATATTCAACCACATACAAGTCAATTGAATGATCGGGTACCTCAGTTGATTGGACTGAATAAACAATGTGAAAACCGACGAAAGATGCACACACATACACACAAACGCACTCAGTCACACACATGTGTATATATCAAATAATATATAGATACGTATTAGTCGCAGGCATGGCTGTGTACTTAAAAAGCTCGCTTTGCAAACATGTGATTTCGGGTTCAGTCCCATTGTGTTGCACTTTGGGAAAGTGTCTGCAGCTTGTAACCTCAAACCGCCCAATGCCTTGCGGGTGAATTTCGAAGAAGGAAATTGTATATGTCTAGCATAAAACCGAGTGACAATATTCATAACAGTGAGGTACAAACAAAATACATTTCAGATATTGACGCCATCCTCATCGAAATACAGCTTAGACAGTCAGGTCATCCCTCGCGTATGAGTGATATCAGAATTCCGAAGTAACTTCTCTTTGGTCACTTCCCAACAGGATGGTCAGTTGGAAGGCCACTCTTGCGCTTCGAAGACAAACTAAACGACAATCTGAAGCGATGCAACATTCCCTTTCCTTCGTGGGAAAACAAAAGCATCAGAACGCAGGACCTGGCGCCAGTCCTGCTTCTCCTCAGCTCAAAGAGTTGAGCAAAGTCGACTCCGACATCGGGACCAACTTCGTGCAAGCATGAAGGTACGCTGGCAAAACGCTGCTCCTCTAAATGGAAACCTTACCTGTCATTGTGGTTTTGTGGTACGAAGCAAAGCAGGCCTTGCCGTCTACTCAAGAAAACAAATGGTGAATAATCCACAAGCACTGAGTCCTCAACTTGTTCCATTTGCCAAAAGGTGTGCAAGGCATCAGCAGACCTCAAGGGACACATTCGTGTCCATAGAACATGATCAATGTTTTATTTTACTGAATACTCATTTGTCGTTCACGACAAGAGAATTCATCATCATCATATATATATATATATATATATATATATATATATATATATATATATATATATATATACACACACACACACATTTGTGGAAGAGGACAAAAACCGCCGAAGCATAACAAGCATCTCAAAGTCATATACATCATTTTATATTATTCTTAAATTAGTTGAGATCTTACAGCTGTTTCTAGGACATCCCAAGTGGTAGGCGAGTATTCCTGAATATGGGGTATTCCGTTATCGCAGATAATAAGCAATGAAACAGAAAAGTAACGAGTAAGGAGATAAAGTTCACAGTTCATTTTTCAGCGGGTCCGGATGTTAGTCCGAATGTCCTGGGGTAAGATTCAAGGTAAATCCAGGCAGTAGTATTACGGCAAAGTATGAGTAATGTGACCACAGCGTAAATATCCAGGCAATATATTGGCAGAAATGGGAACGCTGTGTTCATATTGAGATGGCTGGCTTGTGAGAGAATGTCCATAAAAATAGCTATTGAGCAAAGTGGAGGGAGGAACAGAAAGAGAAAAAAGGGGAAATAGAGGTTAATGAGGAGAGAGAGAGAGGGGGGAAGAGAGGTTAATGAGGAGAGAGAGAGAGAGAGAGAGAGAGAAATGGGGTAGCCTGTGGGAATAGAAAGAGGAGGAAGGTAAGTGACTGGGTATTAGCAAGGATTGGTCAGAAGGATTGGTTAGAAGAATAAAAATAAAGAAATATAAAAATATAGAGTAAAAGATAAAAAATATAAAATATAAATAAAAAGTAGAAATATAAAGAAATAAGAATAAATTGTAAAAATAAGGCTACAGATAAAGAAGAGGGGAGGAAGATAATGGAGGATAAAAAATAATAATGAAATGGATCAAGGAGAATACGAAAAGAAATAAAGAGAATAAGCGATAAGACGCCATCACTATTCCTCAAGTTTAGGGTTGGGACAAGAAGTCAAGCAGTAAATATTTGTGTCTGTTGAACAGGTGAAGTTTCTGTTGGTTATGGTCAGTAGCTATAGATCTATTCCTACCTGTGAGGGCATGAATATATTAAAGGATGAATGGAGAAGCTGACCTGAATGGAGAAACCAGTTAAATATTTAATTGTTTAGGAAAAAAAAGTTACAATTTAAGATTTGGAGATCTCAGAGGTTAAGGTTTAAAGTCAAGGAGATTAGATTAAAACCCGCAGGTTAAAGTAAAGAATTAACAGTTATCTTCTAAGGTACTAATGTTGATGGTGAAGATAATGAAGGGATAGACATAGGTATATCATAACAACCATGGACATATGCAAGTAAGCGTCATATGTCTGACCTTATCCCTCAAACATAACGCTTAGTTGCGTGCCTTTCTTTTGCTGGGCTCAAATCTCATTTGAGGACCCATGAGAAACGAACCTTCACCAACTATTGTGCCTACATGTCTGTGCATACCTTTCAGTGCTGTGTATGCCATAAGGTCTGCAATTTTAACGGAGGCTTCAAAAGATCTAAGGTGTAGGTACAAGAGGTGGTTAGACTCTGCATAAGGAGTAGAAAACCACCATATATATCTATACATATATATATATATATATATATGTGTGTGTGTGTGTGTGTGTGTGTGTGTGTGTGTGTGTATGTGTGTGTATATATCAATTTATTCATTGTGTTTGCCCCCATCCCCCACTATTTGACAACCAGTGTTTGTTTACACATCCACGTAAATGACCGATAGACTTTAAAAAAAAATTATTACTGGGAAAGATTTGTTCGAATAAACTTTTGAATGCGGTGCTCCAGCAGGGTTACATTTCAGGCGCTGAAACAAATAGAATGAGTAAAAAGATGTATAATGGGAAGGAGTGAGTCTGCTGGTTAGCTGGGGATATTGCACCCTAGATACAGATAATTGCCTATCCATGAAACTTATGTAGCATATTTTCTCAGATTAAGTACCACATTAAAAAGAAATCACGTTATTCTATCAAGTATTGAATACTATCTATCTATCTATCTATCTATCTATCTATCTATCTATCTATCTATCTATCTTTCTTTCTTCGTTTAGCTAGGATGAGAATGAAAAAGAGTTTATAGGTATTGAAACGGGAAGAGAGTAAAAATGAGATATAGCTAAATACAGAAACAAGAGAAATATAGAAAGTGTGGTAGTGCGTTAGAGAGGGTGGAATAAATGAGGAACAGATTGAAAGAGAGAAGAAAAGAGAGAGTGAGAGAGAGCGAGAAGGAGAAACAATATAACAGATAAACTCATATAGGAAGACAGTGAAAGGGATTGTAATTGAGTGACTCAGTATTTGTGAATGAGTTTTGTGTGTGTAAGAGATAGGAATAGTGTGCGAGATAAGGAGAGACAAGGACAAATTGACTAAAAGAGGGGATATATATATATATATATATGAGGAAGAGAGTAGAAGTGAGAGTAGAGAGTGAGCGAGGGGAGATGGAATTTGTGTGTGAGAGAAACAGAGATTGAGAAGAAAGAAGACTATGAAACAAAGATAATTATATTTGAAAGTGAAATTGGAGAAACAGTGTACGAGTGTGACCATGTTTCGTTGTGTATGCATATGTATATATGTGTGTGTGTGTGTGTGTGCATGCGCATATCTGAGTGGCGTACGCGTGAGTGTGTGTGTGTGTGTGCGTGTGTGTGTGTATGCACATGTCTGGGTGGGTGTATGCGCGCGCGCTATAGAAGAGATACAGAAATTATAAGTAGGTATTAAAGAAAATCCGACAGAAGGGAGATTTTGCATCCAGACGAGAGAGGAAATAGCAAAAGAGAAACAAAAAAAAAAAAAGAAAAAGAAAGAAAGTGAAAAGAGAGAAGGATTTACGAGGGCGAGACAAACAAAAAAAAAATGAAAAACGTAAACACAAAAGAATCGAAAAAGAAATGATAAAATGGAAATAGAGACGAATCTGATAAGAATCAACAGAATAAATCGACAGCCAGGGCTTACAGGCGACATTCAGAAGGTAACCTTATGGGTCAAGGAGCTGTGTGGATTAACGACCAACGTATTTACATGTACGCAGAATAGTCGCTGACCTTAAATTTATCTACAGATACGTTGAATAAATATCCTCTGAATAGCAACGTCGAAGAGTCCCTTCTATCATATTACATCCTGTTTATATGAAAATGCGAAACTTTACTTATCGTTCTTATATATCTCTGACAATCATCACCATTTTTTATCCATATCTTTACAGTCATCTCCATCATTATCATCACCATGAGATAATATATACACTCATATGTATGCATGTATATCCATGCATATATATGTGTTTCTATGCTCATTCTTGTACATATGCGATTTCTTTTTCGTCGGAGTGCAGGTGCAGTGGTTGACTTTAGCTTGTATATTACTTTCTGATACTTATTTTTATTATCCTCTATACTCAAGGGATCAAAGATAACGACAATGACATTTTAATGAGCTGATTAACTTTACTCAGTTACATAATTTCTCACACTCGCTTTCCTAAGCATATATATATATATATATGTATATATATATATATATATATATATATATATATATATATATATATATATATATATATATATATATATATAAATGCTTACTAACACCCATTTTTTTCCTTCGAGGGCGTATATACCCCTATATTAGGCTATTTTCTTTAGCCAATACACGGTGATCGCTTATTAGCTTTAAGCTGATAGTTAATTATAGCCTTGAGTGGATTTGGAAGATGGAAACTAAAAGAAGCCCATCGTATATGTGTGTGTGTGTGTGTGTGTGTGTGTGTGTGTGTGTGTGTGTGTGTGTGTGTCTTTGTGTTTGTGTTGACCCCCCATCTCTTGACAGTCGATGTTTGTGTGTTTACGTCCCCGTAACTCAGTCTTCGACTAAAAGGCCTTTTAGGTGGTGCTCCAGCCTGGCTGCAGTCATGAATAAAACAAGTAAAAGAATAAAAGAATATGTATGTACGTCTGTGTGCATTTTTCTCCTCTTTGAGTGTCAACCAAACAATATTTATTCTGAACATCGTTTAGACTTTTGTTAGGCTTCGACATTTGTATTTTTTTTTGCGAGAGAGAGAGAGAGAGAGAGAGAGAGAGAGAGAGAGAGAGAGAGAGAGAGTGTGTGTGTGAGAGAGAGAGAGAGAGAGAAAGAGAGAGAGAGAGAGAGAGAGAGAGAGAGAGGGAGAGAGAGAGAGAGAGAGAGAGAGAGAGAAGAGAGAGAAAGAAATTTATGCTGTATGTCAAATACCATACAGCATAAATTCTTGATTTATTAAAATTGTCTCCGCTTCTAGTGGATGTATCATAATTAGCAAATGGGAATTAAGACTTTATTTACCTTCAATTAAGACCAGCTCCACTTGAATCAAAAATCAGGAATTTTCCAAAGTTGACGTACCACTAAGGAAAAGGACAAGCTTATTGTCTGGTGATAAAAGTACACTCAAAGAAACGTATTTCTGGCTCAATAGCTTTATCCGGCGCAATAATTACCCGTTTTAGCACCAGCAGCCAAAGGATTTAGTTTTTTTCAAACAAAAGTAAAAATCAGTAATGGCCAAAGTAATTTGCATAATTTAATTTAAACGAAAATGAAATAACTCGATGTGGACAGTGGCATGCGCTAGAATAATATAGAAAATATCAGTATGTCAACTACCGTACAAAAACTTTCTTTCTGAGAAGTCTTGAAACTTTGTTTTTTCCTTCGAGGGCTTATTTGCCTCAATATTAAACTATTTTCTCTAGCCGATACACGGTGATTATGTATTATCTCTCCTTCTCAAGTGATGCTAGTTTAATTGCCAATTAGTAACTATGATATCTCCTTTAGAGGCGGAAATAATTTTCGGTAAATCAATTTTCGGTATAGCATTTATTATACCATTATTTGACTATGTTATTCAAATGCATGCTACAAGCCACTTATCTTTAGTTATCTTTTATCGGGCAGTGTAAAAATGGAATAGAAATCGTCTGTGACCAACAGCATAAAGCCATCATTCATGGGTTTTAGATAAAAATTGTCTGGAACGGATGAATGTACTGAAAAGCAGACATTTTATGTTCAACACGGATATAACTTAAGTTTCCTTGATACTATATTTCAAAGCAAAGCTATCTTAGCATGATTTTCGCCAGCTAGGGGAAAATACATTCGGTGACATGAAGCACTCATACTACACATTATAATTCATTATAGATTTTAGCGAGGTGTTTTCACCAAAATACTTTACACACACACACACACACACACACACACACACACAC